>NW_024609105.1:55000-90000 GCF_018296145.1 Oncorhynchus tshawytscha
CTCTGGTCTTGGTGTCATGTGATCTACCTCTGGTCTAGGTGTCATGTGATCTACCACTGGTCTAGGTGTCATGTGATCTACCACTGTTTTAGGTGTCATGTGATCTACCTCTGGTCTTGGTGTCATGTGATCTACCTCTGGTCTAGGTGTCATGTGATCTACCACTGGTCTAGGTGTCATGTGATCTACCACTGGTCTAGGTGTCATGTGATCTACCACTGTTTTAGGTGTCATGTGATCTACCACTGTTTTAGGTGTCATGTGATCTACCACTGTTTTAGGTGTCATGTGATCTACCACTGTTTTAGGTGTCATGTGATCTACCTCTGGTCTAGGTGTCATGTGATCTACCTCTGGTCTAGGTTTCCTGTGTAATATTCTCTATTTCTCTCTCTCACACACACACACACACACACACACACACACACACACACACACACACACACACACACACACACACACACACACACACACACACACACACACACACACACACACACACACACACCAGGCATACGTTATGTTTTTCTATCCTTCTGGGGACCCTAAAAACTATTTCCATTCAAAATCCTATTTTCCCTAACCCCTAACCCTAAACCCAATCCCTAACCCTAAACCTAACTCCTAACCCTAAACCTAACCTATAACCCTAAACCTAACCCCTAACCCTAAAACAATAACCCTTAAAATAACCCTTACCCTAACCTATAACCCTAAACCTTACCCTAACCTATAACCCTAACCCTTACCCTAACCTATAACCCTAACCCTTACCCTAACCTATAACCCTAACCCTTACCCTAACCTATAACCCTAAACCTTACCCTAACCTATAACCCTAACCCTTACCCTAACCTATAACCCTAGCCCTTACCCTAACCTATAACCCTAAACCTTACCCTAACCTATAACCCTAAACCTTACCCTAACCTATAACCCTAACCCTTACCCTAACCTATAACCCTAACCCTTACCCTTACCCTAACCTATAACCCTAACCCTTACCCTAACCTATAACCCTAACCCTTACCCTAACCTATAACCCTAACCCTTACCCTAACCTATAACCCTAACCCTTACCCTAACCTATAACCCTAACCCTAACCCTTACCCTAACCTATAACCATAACCCTTACCCTAACCTATAACCCTAACCCTTACCCTAACCTATAACCATAACCCTTACCCTAACCTATAACCATAAACCTTACCCTAACCTATAACCCTAACCCTTACCCTAACCTATAACCATAACCCTTACCCTAACCTATAACCCTAACCCTTACCCTAACCTATAACCCTAACCCTTACCCTAACCTATAACCATAACCCTTACCCTAACCTATAACCCTAAACCTTACCCTAACCTATAACCCTAACCCTAACCTATAACCATAACCCTTACCCTAACCTATAACCCTAAACCTTACCCTAACCTATAACCATAACCCTTACCCTAACCTATAACCCTAACCCTTACCCTAACCTATAACCATAACCCTTACCCTAAACTATAACCCTAACCCTTACCCTAACCTATAACCCTAAACCTTACCCTAACCTATAACCATAACCCTTACCCTAACCTATAACCCTAAACCTAACCCTAACCTATAACCCTAATCCTTACCCTAACCTATAACCCAAACCCTTACCCTAACCTATAACCCTAAACCTTACCCTAACCTATAACCCTAACCCTTACCCTAACCGCTAACCTTTTACCTGAACCCTAATTCAAATCCTAACCCTAATCCAAACCCCTAACCCTAACCCTAATTCTAATCCTAACCCTAATCCAAACCCCTAATCTTAAAATAGCCTTTGTCCTCATGGGGACTTAAAAAATGGCCCCAGGAGAGAGCATATTTTCCTTGTTTTACCTTACTTGTGGGGACTTCTGAGGCTTTTAGGTCCCCACAAGGGTAGGAGAACCAAGCCACCCACATTACTGTGGTGTCAACAGGGAGTTATTGTTTATTGTTGTCACTAGTACCAACAGAGGTGTGATCATTCCCTGTATGTTTTGAGCTGACCGATACCATTAAAAATAAACTTAGTCATTATATATATATATATATAACAGCTATTACATTCCAATCGTTCTCCTATAGTTACACCACTACACAAGTTCAACCAATCGTTTTCCTGCGTGAATAAAAGGCTCCTTGATAACCAAAGTGTAACTGACCTCAAACGTCATCGCTGATTGGCTGATCAGGGTTTTCGTTGGCGTCAACTGAAACACACAACTTACCTGTCTAACCACTCTTGGTTGTCTGTAAACTCTGAGGGCCAAGCTGAGTACAGCTCACTACTGTTAAACGTTGAGCTCTACGGTGTTCCACTCAGGTGGACCCCACAACGATTTAATTTGGATTCATGTGGGTAAGACCCGAGAGATATTAGAAGGACATACCATCGTCAGAACTGTCATCTCCAAGTGCAGCTTCACCTTTTTTTTTGGGGTGGGTGGGGGTGGATTTGGGACTGTATTTGAGTGGAGAGTGAAGTACAGAAGCTGTTACAGAACGAGGAGAGGCAGCGGAGTGAGATAATGGCATCCGGATCATCTCTACCAGAGGACAGGTTCTCCTGTCCCATCTGCTGTGACGTCTTCAAAGATCCTGTCGTCCTGGCATGTGGCCACAGCTTCTGTGAAGTCTGTCAGCAGGAATACTGGGCAGATAAGAAACCTTGGAAATGTCCAGTTTGTAGGAGAAGATTTCCCGTAGCTATGACTCAACCTCCTCGTAACCTGGCGTTAAATGACGCGTGTGAGGCCTTCTTACAGGAGAGAAGGCAGAGAGCTTCATCTGGGTCTGAGATACAGGATGGGAGTCAGAGATCTGGGCTTCATCTGGGCCTCATCTGGGTCTGAGATACAGGATGGGAGTCAGAGAGCTTCATCTGGGTCTGAGATACAGGATGGGAGTCAGAGAGCTTCATCTGGGTCTGAGATACAGGAGCTTCATCTGGGTCTGAGACAGGGGAGGCAGAGAGCTTCATCTGGGTCTGAGATACAGGATGGGAGGCAGAGAGCTTCATCTGGCTCTGAGGTGCTCTGCAGTCTGCACGGTGAGAAATTCAAACTCTTCTGTCTGAAGGACAAACAGCCCATCTGCTTGGTGTGTCGAGATTCAAAAGTACATAAATCTCACGACTGTGTCCCCGTAGACGAGGTTGTCCAGGATCTTAAGGAGGAACTCCACACCGCCCTGAAGCCTTTACTGAAGAACCTAGAGGTCTTTAACAACGTTAAACTAGCCTGTGATAAAACAGCAGAACACATAAAGAGTCAGGTTCAGCACACAGAGAAACAGATGAGGAAAGAGTTTGAGAAGCTTCACCAGTTTCTACGAGATGAAGAGGCAGCCAGGATAGCTACACTGAGGGAGGAAGAGGAGCAGAAGAGTCAGATGATGAGGAAGAAGATTGACGAGATGAGCAGAAAGATATCATACCTTTCAGATGCAATCGGAACCATAGAGGAGGAGCTGAAAGATGAAGACATCTCATTCCTGCAGAACTTCAGGACCACAAAGGAAAGATCCCAGTACACACTGCTGGATCCAAAACTGGTCTCAGGAGTTCTGATAGACGAGGCCAAACACCTGGGCAACCTGCAGTTCAGAGTCTGGGAGAAGATGCTGGGGATCCTCAAATACACTCCTGTGATTCTGGACCCAAACACTGCACATCCCAGTCTCTCTCTGACTGATGATCTGACCAGTGTGAGAAGACCAGGCACGTCCCAGCAGTTCGTTAACAACCCAGAGCGATTTATGAGGTACACAAATGTTCTTGGCTCCGAGGGGTTCAGCTCAGGAATACACAGCTGGGAGCTGGAGGTGGGGGACCATCCTGACTGGGTTTTGGGCGTGGCTAAAGAGTCCATTGACAGGAAGCGGCAGCGTGATGCAACACCAAAGAATGGAATGTGGTGTATATCGCAGCACGGTGGGAAGTATATTGGAGGAGGAGGTGACATCATCGCTCTGAAGAGGAGACCCCAGAGGATCAGAGTGCAGCTGGACTACAACAGAGGGGAGGTGTACTTCTACGACCCCAAATACATGACACCTATCTACACTCTTAAAGTCAGATCTACTGAGAGACTGTTCCCATACTTTAATATTGGGAATGTGGCTAATGGCAACAACCCTGGTATTCAGATCTGCCAATCGAAAGTGTCTCTGAAAGTGAAGTAATCCCTGTGTGTGTCTCTGTGTGTGTGTGTGTGTGTGTGTGTGTGTGTGTGTGTGTGTGTGTGTGTGTGTGTGTGTGTGTGTGTGTGTGTGTGTGTGTGTGTGTGTGTGTGTGTGTGTGTGTGTGTGTGCGTGTGCGTGTAAAACATGTGTCAGTTCAGTGGACATTATCAGGAGGTCATTTGGGGGGTTAAGATAATACACACATAATTTTTAGAAACTACAGGACTGAAATATCCCTATGCTATGTGCTTCCCTTTTAATTGAGAATCAATAAGAATCAATTGTTTAAGAATCAATAAAAAATACATTCTATAAGAATCAATTAAGAATACATTCTATAAGAATCAATTAAGAATACATTCTATAAGAATCAATTAAGAATACATTGTTTAAGAATATAAGAATCAATTCAAATACATTCTATAAGAATCAATTCAAATACATTCTATAAGAATCAATTAAGAATACATTCTATAAGAATCAATTAAGAATACATTCTAAAAGAATCAATTAAGAATCAATTGTTTAAGAATCAAATGTGCAATCAGGTGCTTCTACACCTGCATTGCTTGCTGTTTGGGGTTTTAGGCTGGGTTTCTGTACAGCACATTGATATATCAGCTGATGTACGAAGGGCTATATAAATACATTTGATTTGATTTGAATTAAGAATACATTATTTAAGAATCAATTAAGAATACATTGTTTAAGAATCAATTAAGAATCCATTCTATAAGAATCAATTATCAAGGGTGAATCATGGTTGTTATTCTTACACGAGGAGTGTGCTGTATTGGGAAAATCTCACCATAAGAAAAGTTATTTGTTTTGAATGCAATGCATTGTTATGTGAAAAACTGTATATTTTTTCTGATTAAAAATAAACTTACTATAAAACTGTCTAATCTCATGCGGTGACTACTTTGTGATCTAAATAAGAGTTCTGTCAGATCAGGCTGACCTTTAGCTGTCAGTAGTGTTGACCTGTCAGTAGTGTTGACCTGTCAGTAGTGTTGACCTGTCAGTAGTGTTAGACCTGTCAGTAGTGTTGACCTGTCAGTAGTGTTGACCTGTCAGTAGTGTTAGACCTGTCAGTAGTGTTAGACCTGTCAGAGTGTTGACCTGTCAGTAGTGTTGACCTGTCAGTAGTGTTGACCTGTCAGTAGTGTTGACCTGTCAGTAGTGTTAGACCTGTCAGTAGTGTTAGACCTGTCAGAGTGTTGACCTGTCAGTAGTGTTGACCTGTCAGTAGTGTTGACCTGTCAGTAGTGTTAGACCTGTCAGTAGTGTTGACCTGTCAGTAGTGTTGACCTGTCAGTAGTGTTGACCTGTCAGTAGTGTTAGACCTGTCAGTAGTGTTGACCTGTCAGTAGTGTTAGACCTGTCAGTAGTGTTGACCTGTCAGTAGTGTTGACCTGTCAGTAGTGTTAGACCTGTCAGTAGTGTTGACCTGTCAGTAGTGTTAGACCTGTCAGTAGTGTTAGACCTGTCAGTAGTGTTGACCTGTCAGTAGTGTTGACCTGTCAGTAGTGTTAGACCTGTCAGTAGTGTTGACCTGTCAGTAGTGTTGACCTGTCAGTAGTGTTGACCTGTCAGTAGTGTTAGACCTGTCAGTAGTGTTGACCTGTCAGAGTGTTGACCTGTCAGTAGTGTTGACCTGTCAGTAGTGTTGACCTGTCAGTAGTGTTAGACCTGTCAGTAGTGTTGACCTGTCAGTAGTGTTAGACCTGTCAGTAGTGTTAGACCTGTCAGTAGTGTTGACCTGTCAGTAGTGTTGACCTGTCAGTAGTGTTGACCTGTCAGTAGTGTTAGACCTGTCAGTAGTGTTGACCTGTCAGTAGTGTTGACCTGTCAGTAGTGTTGACCTGTCAGTAGTGTTGACCTGTCAGTAGTGTTAGACCTGTCAGTAGTGTTGACCTGTCAGTAGTGTTGACCTGTCAGTAGTGTTGACCTGTCAGTAGTGTTGACCTGTCAGTAGTGTTGACCTGTCAGTAGTGTTGACCTGTCAGTAGTGTTGACCTGTCAGTAGTGTTAGACCTGTCAGTAGTGTTGACCTGTCAGTAGTGTTGACCTGTCAGTAGTGTTGACCTGTCAGTAGTGTTGACCTGTCAGTAGTGTTGACCTGTCAGTAGTGTTGACCTGTCAGTAGTGTTGACCTGTCAGTAGTGTTAGACCTGTCAGTAGTGTTAGACCTGTCAGTAGTGTTGACCTGTCAGTAGTGTTGACCTGTCAGTAGTGTTAGACCTGTCAGTAGTGTTAGACCTGTCAGTAGTGTTGACCTGTCAGTAGTGTTAGACCTGTTGACCTGTCAGTAGTGTTGACCTGTCAGTAGTGTTAGACCTGTCAGTAGTGTTGACCTGTCAGTAGTGTTGACCTGTCAGTAGTGTTAGACCTGTCAGTAGTGTTAGACCTGTCAGTAGTGTTAGACCTGTCAGTAGTGTTGACCTGTCAGTAGTGTTGACCTGTCAGTAGTGTTAGACCTATCAGTAGTGTTAGACCTATCAGTAGTGTTAGACCTATCAGTAGTGATAGACCTGTAGACAGTTTTAATACAGTATCTCATTTAGACAGTTTTAATACAGTTTCTCATGATATTTCTAAGGACATATTTTCATCAGCATCTCCCCTCCCTCTGTTTCTCACCCCCTCTCTCTCTCTCGCTCTCTCTCTCTCTCGGCCTCTCTCTCACTCTCCCACTTCTCTCTCTCTCTCTCTCTCTCTCTCTCTCTCTCTCTCTCACTCTCCCACTCTCTCTCTCTCTCTCTCTCTCTCTCTCTCTCTCTCTCTCTCCCTCCATCCACCAGGGTGCTGTGATAACCCCAGCTATGGACCTCTCCATGCCCATGCAGCCCTCCAGTATGATGGGTCCTATAACACAGCAGATGAACCACATGTCCCTGGGAAACACAGGAACCGTAAGTCTGTCTGTAATCCTGCTGTGTCGTCTATCACCCACCAAGTGTCCTTTAGAGTTATTTTAATAAGCTTGACATCTTGATAAACTCATTTCCTGACGACGGCTCTATCACCCACCAAGTGTCCTTTAGAGTTATTTTAATAAGCTTGACATCTTGATAAACTCATTTCCTGACGACGGCTCACTGATCTTCGTCCTTGGCGACATCAACCTCCCGACGTCTGCCTTCGATTAATTTATTTTCAACTCCTTCTTTTTCCTCCTTGCCTCCTTGCCTCCTTGCCTCCTTGCCTCCATGCCTCCTTGCCTCCATGCCTCCTTGCCTCCATGCCTCCTTGCCTCCTTGCCTCCTTGCCTCCATGCCTCCTTGCCTCCATACCTCCTTGCCTCCATGCCTCCTTGCCTTCATTCCTCCATGCCTCCCTGCCTCCATGCCTCCATGCCTCCATGCCTCCTTGCCTCCCTGCCTCCATGCCTCCTTGCCTCCATGCCTCCATGCCTCCTTGCCTCCATGCCTCCTTGCCTCCATGCCTCCTTGCCTCCATACCTCCTTGCCTCCATGCCTCCTTGCCTTCATTCCTCCATGCCTCCCTGCCTCCATGCCTCCATGCCTCCATGCCTCCTTGCCTCCATGCCCTTTGCCTCCATGCCTCCTTGCCTCCATGCCTCCTTGCCTCCATGCCTCCTTGCCTCCATGCCTGCCTCCTTGCCTCCTTGCCTCCATGCCTCCTTGCCTCCATACCTCCTTGCCTCCATGCCTCCTTGCCTTCATTCCTCCATGCCTCCTGCCTCCATGCCTCCATGCCTCCATGCCTCCTTGCCTCCATGCCTCCTGCCTCCATGCCTCCTGCCTCCATGCCTCCATGCCTCCTTGCCTCCCTGCCTCCATGCCTCCATGCCTCCATGCCTCCATGCCTCCATGCCTCCTTGCCTCCATGCCTCCTTGCCTCCATGCCTCCTTGCCTCCTCCATGCCTGCCTCCTTGCCTCCTTGCCTCCTTGCCTCCATGCCTTCATTCCTCCTTGCCTCCATGCCTCCTTGCCTCGCTCATTCCCAGTCGTCTCCAGCTCACACGGAAACAGGCTTGACCTCATCTTTACTAGAGGCAATGCATTGAGTGTAAGTGACTCTGGATGAGAGCGTCTGCTAAATGACTAATATCCAGGTGTTTTTCCTGCTCTCTAACAGCAGTACATGTGTGCAGCAGCTGCTCCAATGCAAGGAGCCTACATTCCTCAGTACCCTGCAGTGCCTGCCTCCGCCCTCACAGTGGACGTAAGTTAAACTCTTTACCATGCAGATTTAACCCTAACCCTTAACCTACAACACCCTAACCCACCACAACACCCTAACCCACAACACCCTAACCCACCACAACACCATAACCCAAAACACCCTAACCCACAACACTAACCCACCACAACCCCATAACCCTTAACCTACAACACCATAACCTACAACACCATAACCTACAACACCATAACCTACAGCACCATAACCCTTAACCTAAAACACCATAACCCTTAACCTACAACACCATAACCCTTAACCTACAACACCTTAACCCTTAACCTACAACACCCTAACCTACAACACCATAACCTACAACACCATAACCTAAAACACCATAACCCTTAACCTACAACACCATAACACACAACACACAACACACCTAACTGACAACACCATAACCCACAACACCATAACCCACAACACCATAACCCTTAACCACAACACCATTAAACAACACAACACAACACCCTAACTGACAACACCATAACCTACAACACCATAACCCACAACACCATAACCCACAACACCCTAACCCACCACAACACCCTAACCCACCACAACAGCCTAACCCACAACACCATAACCCAAAACACCATAACCCACCACAACACCATAACCCAAAACACCCTAACCCACAACACCCTAACCCACCACAACACCATAACCCAAAACACCCTAACCCACAACACTAACCTAACCCACCACAACACCATAACCCACCACAACACCCTAACCCACCACAACACCATAACCCACCACAACACCCTAACCCACCACAACACCATAACCCACAACACCTAACCCACAACACCACAAACCTACAACAACATCGTAACCCACAACACCCTAACCCACAACACCATAACCCACAACACCCTAACCCACAACACCCTAACTGACAACACCATAACCTACAACACCCTAACCCACCACAACACTATAACCCAAAACACCCTAACCCACAACACCCTAACCCACAACACCATAACCCACCACAACACCTAACCCACAACACCCTAACCCACAACACCATAACCTACAACATCATAACCCACAACACCCTAACCCACAACACCATAACCCACAACACCCTAACCCACAACACCCTAACCCACAACACCATAACCCACAACACCATAACCCACCACAACACCCTAACCCACCACAACAGCCTAACCCACAACACCATAACCCAAAACACCATAACCCACCACAACACCTAACTGACAACACCATAACCTACAACACCTAACCCACCACAACACCATAACCCAAAACACCATAACCCAAAACACCATAACCCACCACAACACCTAACCCACAACACCATAACCCACAACACCCTAACCCACAACACCCTAACCCACAACACCCTAACCCACAACACCATAACCCACCACAACACCCTAACCCACCACAACAGCCTAACCCACAACACCATAACCCACAACACCCTAACCCACCACAACACCTAACCCACCACAACACCCTAACCCACAACACCATAACCCAACACATCATAACCCACAACACCCTAACCCACCACAACACCCTAACCCACCACAACATCATAACCCACAACACCAGTCTCTTCCTGACTCATAATAACTGTGACCTAATTTCCTGTGTCTTTTCCTGGTTCTTCCTTCTCTTATCAGGCAGTGGTGACAGAGGACTCGCCCCAGACTGTACCCCCCTCCTCACAGGACCCCAACGGACAGCCACCCCTGGACAGCGACTCACCTGCCTACTCCTACCAACAGACTAAGTAAACACACACACACTCACACGCACACACACACGCCTACTCCTTCCAACAGACTAAGTAAACACACACACCCACACTCACACACACACACTCACTCACTCACTCACTCACACCCACACTCACACACACACACACTCACTCACTCACTCACTCACACACACACACACACACACACACGTGCGTGCCTACTCCTTCCAACAGACTAAGTAAACACACACACACTCACACACACACACACACACACACACGCACACGCCTACTCCTTCCAACAGACTAAGTAACACACACACACTCACACACACACATACACACACACACACACACACACACACACACACACACACACACACACACACACACACACACACACCTGTTTACATACTCAGAAGTGAGAACCTCAATATAAAATATCTTTAAAGTTTGGATGTGCTACAGCCAAGCCACCGACTGTGATCTCCGATCAGATCGTCTGCCGACTCAAATGAATTGTAAATTAAACACTATAGAGCTCTATCTACTCTGTATCGATGTGTATATTGATGTGTATATTGATGTATATAGTGTATATTGATGTGTGTATTGATGTATATAGTGTATATTGATGTGTATATTGATGTGTATAGTGTATATTGATGTGTATATTGATGTGTATTGAGTGTATATTGATGTGTATAGTGTATATTGATGTGTATATTGATGTGTATAGTGTATATTGATGTGTATATTGATGTGTATAGTGTATATTGATGTGTGTATTGATGTGTATAGTGTATATTGATGTGTATATTGATGTGTATATTGATGTGTATATTGATATATTTATATTGATGTATATTATGTGTATATTGATGTGTATAGTGTATATTGATGTGTATATTGATGTGTATTGATTGTGTATAGTGTATATTGATGTGATGTGTATAGTGTATATTGATGTGTATATTGATGTGTATAGTGTATATTGATGTGTATATTGATGTGTATATTGAGTGTATATTGATGTGTATATTGATGTGTATAGTGTATATTGATTGTGTATAGTGTATATTGATGTGTATATTGATGTGTATAGTGTATATTGATGTGTATAGTGTATATTGATTGATGTGTATATTGATTGTGTATATTGATGTGTATATTGTATATTGATGTGTATAGTGTATATTGATGTTTATTATTGATAGTGTATATTGATGTATATTGATGTGTATATTGATGTGTATAGTGTATATTGATGTGTATAGTGTATATTGATGTGTATATTGATGTATATAGTGTATATTGATGTGTATATTGATGTGTATATATTGGTGTGTATAGTGTATATTGATGTGTATCTTGATGTGTATAGTGTATATTAATGTGTATATTGATGTGTATAGTATATATTGATGTGTATATTGATGTGTATAGTCTAAATTGTAGCGTATATTGTGTATATTGATGTGTATAGTATATATTGATGTGTATATTGATGTGTATAGTCTAAATTGTAGCGTATATTGTGTATATTGATGTGTATAGTGTATATTGATGTGTATATTGATGTGTATAGTGTATATTGATGTGCATAGTGTATATTGATGTGTATAGTGTATATTGATGTGTATATTATGTGTATATTGTGTGTATATGTGTATATTAATGTGTATAGTGTATATTGATGTGATAGTGTATATAGTGTATATTGATGTGTATATTGATGTGTATATATTGATGTATGTGTATAGTGTATATTTGTATATGTGTATAGTGTATATTGATGTGTATATTAGTGTATATTGATGTGTATATTGATGTGTATAGTGTATATTGATGTGTATATTGATGTGTATAGTGTATATTGATGTGTATAGTGTATATTGATGTGTATAGTGTATATTATGTGATGTGTATATTGATGTGTATAGTGTATATTGATGTGTATATTGATGTGTGTATATTGATGTGTATAGTGTATATTGATGTGTATATTGATAGTGTATATTGATGTGTATAGTGTATATTGATGTGTATATTATGTGTATATTGATGTGTATAGTGTATATTGATGTGTATAGTGTATATTGTATATTGATGTGTATAGTGTATATTGATGTGTATATTGATGTGTATAGTGTATATTGATGTGTATAGTGTATATGTGTATAGTGTATATTGATGTGTATAGTGTATATGATTGATAGTGTATATTGATGTGTATATTGATGTGTATATTGATGTGTATAGTGTATATTGATGTGTATATTGATGTGTATGTGTATATTGATGTGTATATATTGATGTATATTGATGTGTATAGTGTATATTGTATAGTGTATATTGATGTATATAGTGTATATTGATGTGTATATTGATGTGTATAGTGTATATTGATGTGTGTATTGATGTGTATAGTGTACATTGATGTGTATATTGATGTGTATATGTGTATATTGATGTGTATAGTGTATATTGATGTGTATAGTGTATATTGATGTGTATAGTGTATATTGATGTGTATAGTGTATATTGATGTGTATAGTGTATATTGATGTGTGTATATTGATGTGTATATTATGTGTATAGTGTATATTGATGTGTATATTGATGTGTATAGTGTATATTGATGTGTATAGTGATGTGTATAGTGTATATTGATGTGTAAAGTGTATATTGATGTGTATAGTGTATATTGATGTGTATATTGATGTGTATAGTGTATATTGATGTGTATATTGATGTGTATATTGATGTGTATAGTGTATATTGATGTGTATATTGATGTGTATAGTGTATATTGATGTGTATATTGATGTGTATAGTGTATATTGATGTGTATATTGATGTGTATATTGATGTGTATATTGATGTGTATAGTGTATATTGATGTGTATATTGATGTGTATATTGATGTGTATAGTGTATATTGATGTGTATATTGATGTGTATATTGATGTGTATATTGATGTGTGTATATTGATGTGTATATTGATGTGTATATATTGATGTGTATATTGAGTGTATATATTGTATGTGTATATTGATGTGTATGTATAGTGTATATTGATGTGTATATGTATATGTGATGTGTATGTGTATAGTGTATATGTGTATATTGATGTGTATAGTGTATATTGATGTGTATATTGATGTGTATAGTGTATATTGATGTGTATATATATTGATGTGTAGTGTATATTGATGTGTATAGTGTATATTGATTGTATATTGATGTGTATAGTGTATATTGATGTGTATATTGATGTGTATATTGTGTATATTATGTGTATATTGTGTATATGTGTATATTGATGTGTATAGTGTATATTGATGTGTATTGATGTGATAGTGTATATTGATGTGTATATTGATGATGTGTATATTGATGTGTATAGTGTATATTGATGTGTATATTGATGTGTATATTGATGTGTATAGTGTATATTGATGTGTATATTGATGTATATTGATGTGTATATTGTGTATATTGATGTGTATATTGATGTGTATAGTGTATATTGATGTATATAGTGTATATTGATGTGTATAGTGTATATTGATGTGTATAGTGTATATTTGTGTATATTGATGTATAGTGTATATTGATGTGTATATTATTGTATAGTGTATATTGATGTGTATATTGATGTGTATAGTGTATATTGATGTGTATATTGATGTGTATATTGATGTGTATAGTGTATATTGATGTGTATATTGATGTGTATAGTGTATATTGATGTGTATAGTGTATATTGATGTGTATATTGATGTGTATAGTGTATATTGATGTGTATATTGATGTGTATAGTGTATATTGATGTGTATATTGATGTGTATAGTGTATATTGATGTGTATAGTGTATATTGATGTGTATAGTGTATATTGATGTGTATAGTGTATATTGATGTGTATATTGATGTGTATAGTGTATATTGATGTGTATATAGTGTATATTGTATATGTGTATATATTGAGTGTATATTTGATGTGTATATTGATGTGTATATTGATGTGTATAGTGTATATTGATGTGTATATTGATGTGTATATTGATGTGTATAGTGTATATTGATGTGTATATTGATGTGTATAGTGTATATTGATGTGTATATTGATGTGTATAGTGTATATTATATGTGTATATTGATGTGTATAGTGTATATTGATGTGTATAGTGTATATTGATGTGTATTGATGTGTATAGTGTATATTGATGTATATAGTGTATATTGATGTGTATATTGATGTGTATAGTGTATATTGATGTGTATATTGTATATTGATGTGTATATATTGAGTGTATATTGTATATGTGTATAGTGTATATTGATGTGTATATTGATGTGTATAGTGTATATTGATGTGTATATTGATGTGTATAGTGTATATTGATGTGTATATTGATGTGTGTATATTGATGTGTATAGTGTATATTGATGTGTGTATATTGATGTGTATAGTGTATATTGATGTGTATATTGATGTGTATAGTGTATATTGATGTGTATATTGATGTGTATAGTGTATATTGATGTGTATATTATGTATAGTGTATATTGATGTGTATGATGTGTATATTGTGTGTATAGTGTATATTGATGTGTATATATTGTGTATTGATGTGTATATTTGATGTGTATATTAGTGTATATTGATGTGTATAGTGTATATTGATGTGTATATTGATGTGTATAGTGTATATTGATGTGTATATTGATGTGTATAGTGTATATTGATGTGTATATTGATGTGTATAGTGTATATTGATGTGTATAGTGTATATTGATGTGTATATTGATGTGTATATTGATGTGTATATTGATGTGTATATTGATTGATGTGTATAGTGTATATTGATGTGTATATTGTATATTGATGTGTATATTATGTGTATAGTGTATATTGATGTGTGTATAGTGTATATATTGATGTGTATATTGATGTGTATAGTGTATATTGATGTGTATATTGATGTGTATATTGTGTATAGTGTATATTGATGTGTATATTGATGTATAGTATATTGATTGTATAGTGTATATTGATGTGTATAGTGTATATTGATGTGTATATTGATGTGTATAGTGTATATTGATGTGTATAGTGTATATTGATGTGTATAGTGTATATTTGTATATTGATGTGTATAGTGTATATTGATGTGATAGTGTATATTGATGTGTATAGTGTATATTGATGTGTATATTTGATGTGTATATTGATGTGTATATTGATGTGTATAGTGTATATTGATGTGTATAGTGTGTATATTGATGTGTATAGTGTATATTGATGTGTATATTGATGTGTATAGTGTATATTGATGTGTATATTGATGTGTATAGTGTATATTGATGTGTATATTGATGTGTATAGTGTATATTGATGTGTATATTATGTGTGTATATTGATGTGTATTGAGTGTATATTGATGTGTATAGTGTATATTGATGTGTATATTGATGTGTATAGTGTATATTGATGTGTATAGTGTATATTGATGTGTATATTGATGTGTATAGTGTATATTGATGTGTATATTGTATGTGTATAGTGTATATTGATGTGTATAGTGTATATGTGTATATTGTGTATAGTGTGTATATTGATGTGTATAGTGTATATTGATGTGTATAGTGTATATTGATGTGTATAGTGTATATTGATGTGTATATTGAGTGTATATTGTATATGTGTATATTGATGTGTATAGTGTATATTGATGTGTATAGTGTATATTGATGTGTATATTGATGTGTATATGTATATGTGTATGTGTATATTGATGTATATATTGATGTGTATATTGATAGTGTATATTGAGTGTATATTGATGTGTATAGTGTATATTGATGTGTATAGTGTATATTGATGTGTATAGTGTATATTGATGTGTATAGTGTATATTGATGTGTATAGTGTATATTGATGTGTATAGTGTATATTGATGTGTATATAGTGTATATTGATGTGTATATTGATGTGTATATTGATGTGTATAGTGTATATTGATGTGTATATTGATGTGTATAGTGTATATTGATGTGTATAGTGTATATTGATGTGTATAGTGTATATTGATGTGTATATTGATGTGTATATTGATGTGTATAGTGTATATTGATGTATATAGTGTATATTGATGTGTATATATTGATGTGTGTATATTGATGTGTATAGTGTATATTGATGTGTATAGTGTATATTATTGATTGTGTATAGTGTATATTGATGTGTATATTGATATAGTGTATATTATTATAGTGTATATTGATGTGTATATTGATGTGTAGTGTATATTGATGTGTATTGAGTGTATATTGATGTGTATAGTGATATTGATAGTGTATATTGATGTGTAGTGTATTGATGTGTATATTGTGTATATTGATGTGTATAGTGTATATTGATGTGTATAGTGTATATTGATGTGTATAGTGTATATTGTGTATAGTGTATATTGATGTGTGTATATTGATGTGTATAGTGTATATTGATGTGTATAGTGTATATTGATGTGTATAGTGTATATGATGTGTATAGTGTATATTGATGTGTATAGTGTATATTGATGTGTATAGTGTATATTGATGTGTATAGTGTATATTGATGTATAGTGTATATTGATGTGTATATATATGTGATGTATATTGATGTGTATAGTGTATATTGATGTGTATAGTGTATATTGATAGTGTGTATATTGATGTGTATAGTGTATATTGATGTGTATATTGATGTGTATAGTGTATATTGATGTGTATATTGATGTGTATAGTGTATATTGATGTGTATATTGATGTGTATAGTGTATATTGATGTGTATATTGATGTGTATAGTGTATATTGATAGTGTATATTGATGTGTATATAGTGTATATTGATGTGTATATTGATGTGTATATTGATGTATATTGTATAGTGTATATTGATGTGTATATATTGATGTGTATAGTGTATATTGATGTGTATATTGATGTGTATAGTGTATATTGATGTGTATATATTGATGTGTATATTGTGTATATTGATGTGTATAGTGTATATTGATGTGTATAGTGTATATTGATGTGTATATTGATGTGTATAGTGTATATTGATGTGTATATTGATGTATAGTGTATATGTGTATATTGATGTGTATATTGATGTGTATAGTGTATATTGATGTGTAGTATATTGATGTGTATATTGAGTGTATATTGATGTGTATAGTGTATATTGATGTGTATATTGATGTGTATAGTGTATATTGTATGTGTATATTATTGATAGTGTATATTGATAGTGTATATAGTGTATATTGATGTGTATATTGATGTGTATAGTGTATATTGATGTGTATATTGATGTGTACAGTGTATATTGATGTGTATATTGATGTGTGTGTATAGTATATTGTATATTGATGTGTATAGTGTATATTGATGTGTATAGTGTATATTGATGTGTATATTGATGTGTATATTGATGTGTATAGTGTATATTGATGTGTATAGTGTATATTGATGTGTATAGTGTATATTGATGTGTATATTGATGTGTATAGTGTATATTGATGTGTATATTGATGTGTATAGTGTATATTGATGTGTATATAGTGTATATTGATGTGTATATTGATGTGTATAGTGTATATTGATGTGTATAGTGTATATTGATGTGTATAGTGTATATTGATGTGTATAGTGTATATTGATGTGTATAGTGTATATTGATGTGTATAGTGTATATTGATGTGTATAGTGTATATTGATGTGTATAGTGTATATTGATGTGTATAGTGTATATTGATGTGTATATTGATGTGTATATTGATGTGTATAGTGTATATTGATGTGTATATTGATGTGTATAGTGTATATTGATGTGTATATTGATGTGTATTTTTTTTTTTAAATATTTTTTTTAACCTTTATTTAACCAGGTAGGCAAGTTGAGAACAAGTTCTCATTTTACAATTGCGACTTGGCCAAGATAAAGCAAAGCAGTTCGACAGATACAACGACACAGAGTTACACATGGAGTAAAACAAACATACAGTCAATAATACAGTAGAAACAAATCTATATACAATGTGATTGCAAATGAGCTGAGAAGGGAGGTAAAGGTAAAAAGGCCATGGTGGCAAAGTAAATACAATATAGCAAGTAAAACACTGGAATGGTAGTTTTGCAATGGAAGAATTTGCAAAGTAGAAATAAAAATAATGGGGTGCAAATGCAAAATAAATAAATAAATAAAAAATTATGTAAATACAGTTGGGAAAGAGGTAGTTGTTTGGGCTAAATTATAGGTGGGCTATGTACAGGTGCAGTAATCTGTGAGCTGCTCTGACAGTTGGTGCTTAAAGCTAGTGAGGGAGATATAGTGTTTCCAGTTTCAGAGATTTTTGTTGTTCCAGTCATTGGCAGCAGAGAACTGGAGGAGAGGCGGCCAAAGAAAGAATTGGTTTTGGGGGTGACTAGAGATATACCTGCTGGAGCGTGTGCTACAGGTGGGAGATGCTATGGTGACCAGCGAGCTGAGATAAGGGGGACTTTACCTAGCAGGGTCTTGTAGATGACATGGAGCCAGTGGGTTTGGCGATATATGAAGCGAGTGGCCAGCCAACGAGATGCGTACAGGTCGCAATGGTGGGTAGTATATGGGGCTTTGGTGACAAAATGGATTGCACTGTGATAGACTGCATCCAATTTGTTGAGTAGGGTATTGAGGCTATTTTGTAAATGACATCGCCAAAGTCGAGGATTGGTAGGATGGTCAGTTTTACAAGGGTATGTTTGGCAGCATGAGTGAAGGATGCTTTGTTGTGAAATAGGAAGCCAATTCTAGATTTAACTTTGGATTGAGATGTTTGATATGGGTCTGGTAGGAGAGTTTACAGTCTAACCAGACACCTAGGTATTTGTAGTTGTCCACGTATTCTAAGTCAGACCCGTCCAGAGTAGTGATGTTGGACAGGCGGGTAGGTGCAGGTAGCGATCGGTTGAAGAGCATGCATTTAGTTTTACTTGTATTTAAGAGCAATTGAGGCCACGGAAGGAGAGTTGTATGGCATTGAAGCTTGCCTGGAGGGTTGTTAACACAGTGTCCAAAGAAGGGCCGGAAGTATACAGAATGGTGTCGTCTGCGTAGAGGTGGATCAGGGACTCACCAGCAGCATATATTGTATATTGATGTGTATAGTGTATATTGATGTGTATAGTGTATATTGATGTGTATAGTGTATATTGATGTGTATAGTGTATATTAGTGTGTATATTGATGTGTATATTGATGTGTATATTGATGTGTATAGTGTATATTGATGTGTATATTGATGTGATATAGTGTATATTGATGTGTATAGTGTATATTGATGTGTATAGTGTATATTGATGTGTATAGTATTGAGTGTATATTGATGTGTATAAATTGGGTATATTGATGTATATAGTGTATATTGATGTATATAGTGTATATTGATGTGTATATTGATGTGTATAGTGTATATTGATAGTGTATATTGATGTGTATAGTGTATATTGATGTGATGTATATTGATGTGTATAGTGTATATTGATGTGTATATTGATGTGTATAGTGTATATTGATGTGTATATTGATGTGTATATTGATGTGTATAGTGTATATTGATGTGTATATTGATGTGTATATTGATGTGTATATTGATGTGTATAGTGTATATTGATGTGTATATTGATGTGTATAGTGTATATTGATGTGTATATTGATGTGTATATTGATGTGTATAGTGTATATTGATGTGTATATTGATGTGTATAATGTATATTGATGTGTATAGTGTATATTGATGTGTATATTGATGTGTATTGAGTGTATATTATTGATGTGTATTATGTGTATATTGAGTGTATATTGATGTGTATAGTGTATATTGATGTGTATATTGATGTGTATATTGATGTGTATAGTGTATATTGATGTGTATGAGTGTATATTGATTGTGTATATTGATGTGTATATTGAGTGTATATTGATGTGTATAGTGTATATTGATGTGTATAGTGTATATTGATGTGTATAGTGTATATTGATGTGTATATTGATGTGTATTGAGTGTATATTGATGTGTATATTGATAGTGTATATTATGTGTATATTGATGTGTATAGTGTATATTGATGTGTATATTGATGTGTATAGTGTATGATTGATGTGTATGAGTGTATATTGAGTGTATATTGATGTGTATATATGTGATGTGTATATTGATGTGTATATTGATGTGTATATTGATGTGTATAGTGTATATTGATGTGTATATTGATGTGTATATTGATGTGTATAGTGTATATTGATGTGTATATTGATGTGTATATTGATGTGTATATTATGTGTATAGTGTATATTGATGTGTATAGTGTATATTGATGTGTATATTGATGTGTATATTGATGTATTGTGTGTATATTGATGTATATATGTGTATATTGATGTGTATAGTGTATATTGGTGTGTATAGTGTATATTGATGTGTATAGTGTATATTGATGTGTATATTGATGTGTATAGTGTATATTGATGTGTATAGTGTATATTGATGTGTATAGTGTATATTGATGTGTATAGTGTATATTGATGTGTATAGTGTATATTGATGTGTATATTGATGTGTATATTGATGTGTATAGTGTATATTGATGTGTATAGTGTATATTGATGTGTATATTGATGTGTATAGTGTATATTGATGTGTATATTGATGTGTATATTGATGTGTATATTGATGTGTATATTGATGTGTATAGAGTATAATGATGTGCATAGTATATATTGATGTGTATAGTGTATATTGATGTGTATAGTGTATATTGATGTGTATAGTGTATATTGATGTGTATAGTGTATATTGATGTGTATAGTGTATATTGATGTGTGTATATTGATGTGTATAGTGTATATTGATGTGTATATTGATGTGTATAGTGTATATTGATGTGTATATTGATGTGTATAGTGTATATTGATGTGTATATATTGATGTGTATAGTGTATATATTGATGTGATGTGTATATAGTGTATATTGATGTGTATAGTGTATATTGATGTGTATATTGATGTGTATATTGATGTGTATATTGATGTGTATAGTGTATATTGATAGTGTATATTGATGTGTATATTGAGTGTATATTGATGTGTATAGTGTATATTGATGTGTATAGTGTATATTGATGTGTATAGTGTATATTGATGTGTATATTGATGTGTATAGTGTATATTGATGTGTATATTGATGTGTATATTGTATATTGATGTGTATAGTGTATATTGATGTGTATAGTGTATATTGATGTGTATATTGATGTGTATATATTGATGTGTATATTAGTGTATATATTGATGTGTATATTGATGTGTATAGTGTATATTATTGATAGTGTATATTGATGTGTATAGTGTATATTGATGTGTATAGTGTATATTGATGTGTATAGTGTATATTGATATTATAGTGTATATTGATGTGTATAGTGTATATTGATGTGTATATAGTGTATATTGATGTGTATATTATGTGTATAGTGTATATTGATGTGTATATGTGTATAGTGTATATTGATGTGTATAGTGTATATTGATGTGTATATTGTATATTGATGTGTATAGTGTATATTGATGTGTATATTGTATATTGATGTGTATATATTGATGTGTATATTGATGTGTATAGTGTATATTGATGTGTATATATGATGTGTATATGTGTATGTATATATTGATGTGTATATTGATGTGTATATTGATGTGTATAGTGTATATTGATGTGTATAGTGTATATTGATGTGTATCTTATGTATATAGTGTATATTGATGTGTATAGTGTATATTGATGTGTATAGTGTATATTGATGTGTATATTGTATATTGATGTGTATAGTGTATATTGATGTGTATATATTGTATAGTGTATATTGATGTGTATATTGATGTGTATAGTGTATATTGATGTGTATAGTGTATATTGATGTGTATAGTGTATATTGATGTGTATAGTGTATATTGATGTGTATAGTGTATATTGATGTGTATAGTGTATATATTGATAGTGTATATGATTGTATGTGTATATTGATGTGTATAGTGTATATATTGATGTGTATATTGATGTGTATAGTGTATATTGATGTGTATATTGTATATTGATGTGTATATTGATGTGTATAGTGTATATTGATGTGTATATTGATGTGTATAGTGTATATTGATGTGTATAGTGTATATTGATGTGTATATAGTGTATATTGATGTGTATATGTATATTGATGTGTATAGTATATATTGATGTGTATTGTGTATATTGATGTGTATATTGATGTGTATAGTGTATATTGATGTGTATATTGATGTGTATATTGATGTGTATAGTGTATATTGATGTGTATATTGATGTGTATTGTGTATATTGATGTGTATATTGATGTGTATAGTGTATATTGATGTGTATATTGATGTGTATATTGATGTGTATATTGATGTGTATATTGATGTGTATATTGATGTGTATAGTGTATATTGATGTGTATATTGATGTGTATAGTGTATATTGATGTGTATAGTGTATATTGATGTGTATAGTGTATATTGATGTGTATATAGTGTATATTGATGTGTATAGTGTATATTTGATAGTGTATATTGAGTGTATATTGATGTGTATATTGATGTGTATTGAGTGTATATTGATAGTGTATATTGATGTGTATATAGTGTATATTGATGTGTATAGTGTATATTGATGTGTATATTGATGTGTATAGTGTATATTGATGTGTATAGTGTATATTGATGTGTATATTGATGTGTATAGTGTATATTGATGTGTATATTGATGTGTGTATATTGATAGTGTATATTGATGTGTATATTGATGTGTATATTGATGTGTATATTGATGTGTATAGTGTATATTGATGTGTATATTGATGTATGTATAGTATGTGTATATTGATGTATATTGTATAGTGTATATTGTATAGTGTATATTGATGTGTATAGTGTATATTGATGTATATAGTGTATATTGATGTGTATATTGATGTGTATATTGATGTGTATAGTGTATATTGATGTATATAGTGTATATTTATGTGTATAATGTGTATTGATGTGTATATTGATGTGTATATTGATGTGTATAGTGTATATTGATGTGTATATTGATGTGTATATTGATGTGTATAGTGTATATTGATGTGTATAGTGTATATTGATGTGTATAGTGTATATTGATGTGTATATTGATGTGTATAGTGTATATTGATGTGTATAGTGTATATTGATGTGTATAGTGTATATTGATGTGTATAGTGTATATTGATGTGTATAGTGTATATTGATGTGTATAGTGTATATTGATGTGTATAGTGTATATTGATGTGTATAGTGTATATTGATGTGTATAGTGTATATTGATGTGTATATTGATGTGTATATTGATGTGTATATTGATGTGTATAGTGTATATTGATGTGTATAGTGTATATTGATGTGTATAGTGTATATTGATGTGTATAGTGTATATTGATGTGTATATTATGTGTATGTATATTTGATGTGTATATTGATGTGTATGTATATTGATGTGTATATATTGTGTATATTGATGTGTATATTGATGTGTATATTGTATATTGATGTGTATATTGATTGTGTATATTGGGTATATTGATGTGTATAGTGTATATTGATGTGTATAGTGTATATTGATGTGTATAGTGTATATTGATGTGTATAGTGTATATTGATGTGTATATTGATGTGTATATTGATGTGTATAGTGTATATTGATGTGTATATTGATGTGTATAGTGTATATTGATGTGTATATTGATGTGTATATTGATGTGTATAGTGTATATTGATGTGTATATTGATGTGTATATTGATGTGTATATTGATGTGTATAGTGTATATTGATGTGTATATTGATGTGTATTGATGTGTATAGTGTATATTGATGTGTATAGTGTATATTGATGTGTATAGTGTATATTGATGTGTATATTGATGTGTGTATATTGATGTGTATAGTGTATATTGATGTGTATATTAGTGTATATTGATGTGTATATTAGTGTATATTGATGTGTATATATTGTATATGTATATTGTATATATATTGATAGTGTATATTGATGTGTATATGTGTATATTGATGTGTATATTGATGTGTATATTGATGTTATATAGTGTATATTATGTGTATAGTGTATATTGATGTGTATATTGATGTGTATATTGTATATTGATGTGTATATGTATATTGATATTGTATAGTGTATATTGATGTGTATAGTGTATATTGATGTGTATATTGATGTGTATATATTGATGTGTATATAGTGTATATTGATGTGTATAGTGTATATTGATGTGTATATAGTGTATATTGATGTGTATAGTGTATATATTGATGTGTATATTGATATAGTGTATATTGATGTGTATAGTGTATATATTGATGTGTATATTGATGTATATTGATGTGTATATTGATGTGTATATTGATGTGTATATTGATGTGTATATTGATGTGTATAGTGTATATTGATGTGTATAGTGTATATTGATGTGTATAGTGTATATTGATGTGTATAGTGTATATTGATGTGTATATTATGTGTATATTGATGTATAGTGTATATAGTGTATATTGATTGATGTGTATATTGATGTGTATATTGATGTGTATATTGATGTGTATAGTGTATATTTGTATATTGATGTGTATATAGTGTATATTGATGTGTATAGTGTATATTGATGTGTATAGTGTATATTGATGTGTATATTGATGTGTATATTGATGTGTATATTGATGTGTATATTGATGTGTATAGTGTATATTTGATGTGTATATTGATGTGTATAGTGTATATTATATGTGTATATTGATGTGTATAGTGTATATTGATGTGTATAGTGTATATTGATGTGTATAGTGTATATTGATGTGTATATTGATGTGTATAGTGTATATTGATGTGTATATTATGTGTATATTGATGTGTATATATGTATATTGTGTATATGATGTGTATATTGATGTGTATATTGTGTATATTGATGTGTATAGTGTATATTTGATGTGTATATTGATATAGTGTATATTGATGTGTATAGTGTATATTGATGTGTATATTGATGTGTATATTGATGTGTATAGTGTATATTGATGTGTATAGTGTATATTGATGTGTATAGTGTATATTGATGTGTATATTGATGTGTATATTGATGTGTATATTGATGTGTATATTATGTATAGTGTATATTGATGTGTATAGTGTATATTGATGTGTATAGTGTATATTGATGTGTATATTGATGTGTATATTGATGTGTATAGTGTATATTGATGTGTATATTGATGTATATTATTGTATGTGTATATATAGTGTATATTGATGTGATGTGTATATTGATGTGTATATTGATGTGTATAGTGTATATATTGATGTGTATATTGATGTGTATAGTGTATATTGATGTGTATATTGATGTGTATATTATAGTGTATATTGATGTGTATAGTGTATATTGATGTGTATATATTGATGTGTATATAGTGTATATTGATGTATATTGAGTGTATATTGATGTGTATAGTGTATATTGATGTGTATATTGATGTGTATATTGAGTGTATATTGATGTGTATATTGATGTGTATAGTGTATATTGATGTGTATTCATTGCTCATCTGTAAAAGAGACCTAGGTCTCAGGATTACAAATATTTTCTTTCTCTTTCTCAGATAACAGGAGGATGCCGAGCGATGTGTTTCCGGTAACTGCATTGCCTTGAGACAGCGGCTGCACTGAAACACTGGAGGGATGGAGGGAGGAAAAATACTGGATGACAAAAAAGGAGGACAAAGAGAGATCGTTTTATCTTTGCACAGGCATCAAAAAAGACTTTGTTTTATCTGTCGAGAGAGAGAGAGAGACGAGAGAGAAGAGAGAGAGAGAGAAGAGAGAGCGAGAGAGAGAGAGAGAAGAGAGAGAAGACGAGAGAGACGAGAGAGAGAGAGAAGAGAGAGAGAGAGAGAGAGAGAGAGAGAGATGAGAGAGAGATGAGAGAGAGAGAGAGAGAGAGAGAGAATAGATAGATGAGAGAAGAGAGAGAGAGAGAAGAGAGAGAAGACGAGAGAGAGAGAGAGAGAGAGAGAAGAAGAGAGAGGAGAGAGAGAGAGAAGAGAGAGTGAGAGAGAGAGAAGAGAGAGAAGACGAGAGAGAGAGAGAGAGAGAGAGAGAGAGAGAGATGAGAGAGAGAGAGAAGACGAGAGAGACGAGAGAGAGAGAGATGAGAGAGAGAGAGAGAGAGAGAGAGAGAGAAGAGAGAGAGAGAGAGAGAGAGAAGAGAGAGAGAGAGATGAGAGAGACGAGAGAGAGAGAAGAGAGAGAGAGAGAGAGAGAGAGAGAGAGAGAGAGAGAGAGAGAGAGAGAGAGAGAGAAGAGAGAAGAGAGAGAGGTTGAGATTGTGATTGACATGCAGATAACATCTCAGAAGATGGAGAGGTGCAATATGGGACATTGAGTTTATTGAGCGGGCCAGCATGAAACTGGAGTCATCCTTCGAAAAAAGAACAAAGTGAAAAACATTTAAAATATATTTTAAAAAAAAGACAAAAAAAGGAACGTAAAAGGAACAAACGGACAGAAATCCATGTGAATGTGCAGGTTGGTTTTCAGATCATGACAGTTTTTTTTAATAGAAGAGGAGAAAAAACAAACAAATGAAACGGGTTGTCTTCCTTTGATATTAAGCTACTATATTTTTTTTTATTATTTTCATGATTTAAAATTTCGTTTTCTATAGAGAGAGAGAGAAAAAAAAAGTTACATCTTTTTTTTGCCTTAATTTCTCAGACGTTGGAAACTCGTCGGTCCTTTTGTCTAAAATTGTTTCATTAAAACATCTGTAAAAAATTTTAAAAAAAAGAGGGTTATGAATGCTTCAGATGGTTCATGATAAACCAAGACTAAATCTATAGACGTCAGATGCACAGGTTATAAAGACAACTGTATATGAAGAAGATTTTATATGATGTGGTTTGTTGTCATTTGTGTTTTGGGGGGAGAAGAGAATCTCCATGGTGATAGTAGGTGGGCGGGTGCAAGAAAAATATTTATAACCGCTGTATTGTGGGAAATGCAGTTTATCGATGAAAAATGTTTTGGTTACTTAACATGGCATTAGTGGGTTTTTACTTGCAATATTTCTTTTTACAAAGTTCAACAGTTTTTGTTTTTGTTGCCTGCTTTTGCTTGTCTCATCGCAAAACAAGAAATGAAACAAAAAATAACCAAATAAGTCGACGTCCAGTGAAAACTGGATATATATCGATAAAAATGATCTGTGTACAAAGGGACGTGTTGAAAAATGAAGCAATAGTTTTAAAGAAATTTGGTGACAATTTTCTTTAGTCTTTTTTATAGCTGTGTATCAAATGCAGCCAACAAACAGAAGCTTTTTATACCACAGAAGAACAAACAGGGACATACAGTGGAGTAGACAGAGAGATTTTCATATTTTAACTTTTCCGTTTGGCTTTCTTGCTTTTGTTGTATGATGCTCTGTACATTAGATGGTTCGAGGGTTGGACCTGTGGGCTTAAGGACTCTTCCCATTGGCTCTGTTGGGGTTGAGGTGTTCATAGGGTTCTACCATTGGTGCAGTCACGTGTCACTCATACCTTCAGCAAGAAGGTGTGTAAAACAGGTCAGAGAACTGTGCCACAGATAAAAGCTTAGTTTTATCGTAACCCTACTACAAGGGGGAGCTCCAATATAATCTGAGAGAAATCTGAAACAGAGAAATAGAGAAAACCCTTCAGTTTTAGTATCTGATATGGTGATGGTGGTTTATCCAATGTAAAACCACACAATCTCTCTTCATTTACCACTGAGCGGACAGCCACTGTTATAACAAACACAAACCGTGTTACAGGAAGTAAAGCTCATCCGCTGAACCCCGTTTCTGAAGGGATAGTAGCTTATCTGATCATCTTTAGCTATCTTGTCTGAGACAAAGACATCATGCTAGTTTCTGGTTGCTTATCTGATCATCTTTAGCTATCTTGTCTGAGACAAAGACACCATGCTAGTTTCTGGTAGCTTATCTAGTTATCTGTAGCTATCTTGTCTGAGACAAAGACACCATGCTAGTTTCTGGTAGCTTATCTAGTTATCTGTAGCTATCTTGTCTGAGACAAAGACACCATGCTAGTTTCTGGTAGCTTATCTAGTCATCTTTAGCTATCTTGTCTGAGAAAAAGACATCATGCTAGTTTCTGGTAGCTTATCTAGTCATCTTTAGCTATCTTGTCTGAGACAAAGACATCATGCTAGTTTCTGGTAGCTTATCTAGTTATCTTTAGCTATCTTGTCTGAGACAAAGACACCATGCTAGTTTCTGGTAGCTTATCTGATCATCTTTAGCTATCTTGTCTGAGACAAAGACATCATGCTAGTTTCTGGTTGCTAATCTGATCATCTTTAGCTATCTTGTCTGAGACAAAGACACCATGCTAGTTTCTGGTTCTTATCTGATCATCTTTAGCTATCTTGTCTGAGACAAAGACATCATGCTAGTTTCTGGTTGCTAATCTGATCATCTTTAGCTATCTTGTCTGAGACAAAGACACCATGCTAGTTTCTGGTAGCTTATCTGATCATCTTTAGCTATCTTGTCTGAGACAAAGACACCATGCTAGTTTCTGGTTGCTAATCTGATCATCTTTAGCTATCTTGTCTGAGACAAAGACACCATGCTAGTTTCTGGTTGCTAATCTGATCATCTTTAGCTATCTTGTCTGAGACAAAGACATCATGCTAGTTTCTGGTTGCTAATCTGATCATCTTTAGCTATCTTGTCTGAGACAAAGACATCATGCTAGTTTCAGCCTTATCTGATCATCTTTAGCTATCTTGTCAGAGACAAAGACACCATGCTAGTTTCTGGTAGCTTATCTGATCATCTTTAGCTATCTTGTCTTAGAGAGGAAAAAAGAAAAGTAAAACATACATTTTTTTAAATGTTTGTGCTGCAATTTTTTGAGAATTGACTTTATTGTGTTAGCTGCAGCACAAGTGTTCAGTAGGGAGTCAGCCAGTCAGCCAGTCAGTCAGCCAGTCAGTCAGCCAGTCAGTCAGCCAGTCAGCCAGCCAGTCAGCCAGTCAGTCAGTCAGTCACTCAGCCAGTCAGTCAGCCAGTCAGTCAGCCAGTCAGTCAGCCAGTCAGCCAGCCAGTCAGTCAGCCAGTCAGCCAGCCAGTCAGTCAGTCAGTCAGCCAGTCAGTCAGCCAGTCACTCAGCTAGTCAGTCAGCCAGTCAGCCAGTCAGTCAGCCAGTCAGCCACCATTTAAGAATGGTATAACCAAGATCTAGCTTCGTGATAACTGTACTGTATACATTACAGTACAATTCTGATAACAGCACCACCAAGGAGGCAGATTGGCTGATTACAGTACCACCAAGGAGTCTGATTGGCTGATTAAAGTAACACCAAGGAGGCTGATTGGCTGATTACAGTACCACCAAGGAGGCTGATTGGCTGATTGCAGTACCACCAAGGAGGCTGATTGGCTATCTGTCCTGAGCTCACACCTTGTAAATCTGCCCACCTGACCTGACTCTACATAATGGGAAGTTTAGATTTTTTCTGCTTTCTTTTTGGTTTCAATTTTAATAAAAATAAAAAAGGTAAATAATATATCTGTCCTGCTATTTGATGTCTGTATGTATGTATGTGTGTGTGTGTGTGTATGTATGTATGTATGTATGTGTGTGTGTGTGTATGTATGTGTGTGTGTATGTATGTATGTGTGTGTGTGTATGTATGTATGTGTGTGTGTGTATGTATGTATGTGTGTGTGTGTGTGTGTGTATGTATGTATGTCTGTATGTGTGTGTGTGTGTGTGTGTGTGTGTATGTATGTATGTATGTATGTATGTATGTATGTATGTATGTGTGTGTGTGTGTGTGTGTGTGTGTGTGTGTGTGTGTGTGTGTGTGTGTGTGTGTATGTATGTATCCTTGGTGGTGTGTGTGTGTGTGTGTGTGTGTGCGTGTATCCTTGGTAGTATGTGTGTGTGTGTATAACATCACACCACTAGCAGGTGGTGGTGGTGGTGGTGGTGGTGGTGTGTGTGTGTGTGTGCGTGCGTGTGTGTATCCTTGGTAGTATGTATGTATGTGTGTGTGTGTGTGTGTGTGTGTCTGTATAACATCACACCACTTGAGGGCAGTATACAGCCACAGTTAGTGTGAGAGAAGTTTCACAAAGCACTCAAAATAACAGCCAAGTTTCCAGTTAGATTAGTCGTATGTACGGGATACGTCTGGCATAGATCGTCCAATGAAATGCTTCCTTTCAAGTTCCATTTCAACAATGAACAATCAATAAGACATAGTGCAGAAAACACAAAGAGAAAGAGGAGATGGAGAGAGGAGATAGAGAGGGGAGATGGAGAGATAGAGAGAGGAGATAGAGAGAGGAGATAGAGAGATAGAGAGAGGGGGATAGAGAGAGGAGATAGAGAGGGGGATAGAGGGGAGAGATAGAGAGAGGGGAGATAGAGAGGGGGATGGAGAGATAGAGAGAGGAGATAGAGAGAGGAGATAGAGAGGGGGTTAGAGGGGAGAGATAGAGAGAGGGGGATAGAGAGAGGAGATAGAGAGGTGGGATGAGGGGATAGAGATGGAGAGATAGAGAGAGGGGATAGAGAGGGGAGATAGAGAGATAGAGAGAGGGGGATAGAGGGGAGAGATAGAGAGAGGGGAGATAGAGAGAGGAGATAGAGAGGGGAGATGGAGAGATGGATAGAGAGGGGAGATGGAGAGATAGAGAGAGGGGGATAGAGAGAGGAGATGGAGAGATAGAGAGAGGGGGATAGAGAGAGGAGATGGAGAGGGAGATGGGAGATAGAGAGGGGGGATAGAGAGGGGAGATGGAGAGATAGAGAGAGGGGGATAGAAAGAGGAGATGGAGAGGGGAGATGGGGAGATAGAGAGAGGGGGATAGAGAAAGGAGATGGAGAGGGGAGATGGAGAGATAGAGAGAGGGGGATAGAGGGGAGAGATAGAGAGAGGGGAGATAGAGAGAGGAGATAGAAAGAGGAGATAGAGGGGAGAGATAGAGAGAGGGGGATAGAGAGAGGAGATAGAGAGGTGGGATGGAGGGGAGAGATGGAGAGATAGAGAGAGGGAGAGAGAGAGGGGAGATAGAGAGGGGAGATGGAGAGATAGAGAGGGGGTGATAGAGGGGAGAGATAGAGAGAGGGGGAGAGAGGGGGGATAGAGAGGGGAGATGGAGAGATAGAGAGAGGGGGATAGAGAGAGGAGATGGAGAGGGGAGATGGAGAGATAGAGAGAGGGGGATAGAGGAGGAGATAGAGAGAGGGGAGAGAGGAGATGGAGAGATAGAGAGAGGGGGATAGAGGGAGAGATAGAGAGAGGGGAGATGGAGAGGGGAGATGGAGAGAGGGGGATAGAGAGAGGAGATGGAGCGGGGGATAGAGGGAGAGATAGAGAAAGGAGATAGAGAGAGGGGAGAGAGAGGGGGATAGAGAGGGGAGATGGAGAGATAGAGCAGGGGGATAGAGGGAGAGATAGAGAGAGGTGGGGATAGAGAGAGGGAGATAGAGCGGGGGAGATGGAGAGATAGAGAAAGGAGATAGAGAGAGGGGGAGAGAGGAGATAGAGGGGAGATAGAGAGAGGTGGGGATAGAGAGAGTGGAGATATAGAGAGGGGAGATGGAGAGAGGAGATAGAGAGATAGATGAGATAGGGAGAGAGAAGAATTCACAAAATGGGACAAACACCAAATTGAGACTCTGCTTGCAGAGTTTTGCAAAAATATCCTCCGTGTACAACGTAAAACGTAAAACACAATGCAGAATTAGGCCGATATCTGCTAATTATCGAAATCCAGAAAAGAGCAGTTAAAATCTACAACCACCTTTAAAGGAAGCGATTCCCAAACCTTACACAACAAAGCCATCACCTACAGAGAGATGAACCTGGAGAAGAGTCCCCTAATCAAGCTGGTCCTGGGGCTCTGTTCACAAACACAAACACACCCCACAGAGCCCCAGGACAGCAGCACAATTAGACCCAACCAAATCATGAGAAAACAAAAAGATAACTACTTGACACATTGGAAAGAATTAACAAAAAAACAGAGCAAACTAGAATGCTATTTGGCCCTACACAGAGAGTACACAGCGGCAGAATACCTGACCACTGTGACTGACCCAAACTTAAGGAAAGCTTTGACTATGTACAGACTCAGTGAGCATAGCCTTGCTATTGAGAAAGACCGCCATAGACAGACCTGGCTCTCAAGAGAAGACAGGCTATGTGCTCACTGCCCACAAAATGAGGTGGAAACTGAGCTGCACTTCCTAACCTCCTGCCAAATGTATGACCATATTAGAGACACATATTTCCCTCAGATTACACAGATCCACAAAGAATTCGAAAACAAATCCAATTTTGATAAACTCCCATATCTACTGGGTGAAATTCCACAGTGTGCCATCACAGCAGCAAGATTTGTGACCTGTTGCCACGAGAAAAGGGCAACCAGTGAAGAACACACACCATTGTAAATACAACCCATATTTATGCTTATTTATTTTCCCTTTTGTACTTTAACTATTTGCACATTGTTACAACACTGTATACAGACATAATATAAAATGTCTCTATTCTTTTGGAACGTGTGAGTGTAGTGTTTCCTGTTCGTGTTTTATTGTTTCCTTTACTTAGTTTATCCATTTCACTTCCTATGACAATGTAAACACATGTTTCCCATGCCGAGAAAGCCCAATGAATTCAATTGAATTGAATTGGAGGGAGAGATAATGAATGAATGAATGAATGAATGAATGAATGAATGAATGAATGAATGAATGAATGGCAGTATAAATATTATTGACTACTTCAACCATAACCTTTCATCATGTGACCTCTAACCCCCACACTAAGCTCTAACCTTTCATCAAGTGACCTCTAACCCCCACACTAAGATCTAAACTTTCACCATGTGACCTCTAACCCCCCACACTCAAGACCTCTAACTAAGCTCTAACCTTTCATCATGTGACCTCTAACCCCCACACTAAGCTCTAACCTTTCATCATGTGACCTCTAACCCCCACACTAAGATCTAACCTTTCATCATGTGAACTCTAACCCCACACTAAGATCTAACCTTTCATCATGTGACCTCTAACCCCCACACTAAGATCTAACCTTTCATCATGTGACCTCTAACCCCCCACTAAGACACTTTCATCAGATCTAACACTTTCATCATGTGACCTCTAACCCCCACACTAAGCTCTAACCTTTCATCATGTGACCTCTAACCCCCACACTAAGATCTAACCTTTCATCATGTGACCTCTAACCCCACACTAAGATCTAACCTTTCATCATGTGACCTCTAACCCCCACACTAAGATATAACCTTTCATCATGTGACCTCTAACCCCACACTAAGATCTAACCTTTCATCATGTGACCTCTAACCCCACACTAAGATCTAACCTTTCATCATGTGATCTCTAACCCCCACACTAAGCTCTAACCTTTCATCATGTGACCTCTGACCCCCACACTAAGATCTAACCTTTCATCATGTGACCTCTAACCCCCACACTAAGCTCTAACCTTTCATCATGTGACCTCTAACCCCCACACTAAGATCTAACCTTTCATCATGTGACCTCTAACCCCCACACTAAGATCTAACCTTTCATCATGTGACCTCTAACCCCACACTAAGCTCTAACCTTTCATCATGTGACCTCTAACCTCCACACTAAGATCTAACCTTTCATCATGTGACCTCTAACCCCCACACTAAGCTCTAACCTTTCATCATGTGACCTCTTTTATCATGTGACCCCCAGTCCCTCCACCCCTCCCAGTCCCTCCACCCTCCCCAGTCCCTCCACCCTCCCCAGTCCCTCCACCCCTCCCAGTCCCTCCACCCTCCCTCCCCCAGTCCCTCCCAGTCCCTCCACCCCCCAGTCCTCTCCACCCCTCCCAGTCCCTCCACCCTCCCAGTCCCTCCACCCTCCCCAGTCCCTCCACCCTCCCCAGTCCCTCCACCCCTCCCAGTCCCTCCACCTCTCCCAGTCCCTCCACCTCTCCCAGTCCCTCCTCCCCCCTCCCAGTCCCTCCACCCCTCCCAGTCCCTCCACCCCTCCCCAGTCCCTCTACCCTCCCCAGTCCCTCCACCCTCCCCAGTCCCTCCACCCCTCCCCAGTCACCCTCCCCAGTCACCCTCCCCAGTCCCTCTACCCTCCCCAGTCCCTCCACCCTCCCCAGTCCCTCCACCCTCCCCAGTCCCCAGTCCCTCCACCCCCTCCCCAGTCCCTCCATCCTCCCCAGTCCCTCCACCCCTCCCCAGTCCCTCCATCCTCCCCAGTCCCTCCACCCCTCCCCAGTGCCTCCACCCCTCCCAGTGCCTCCATCCTCCCCAGTCCCTCCATCCTCCCAAGTCCCTCCCTCCCCAGTCCCTCCATCCTCCCCAGTGCCTCCACCCCTCCCCAGTCCCTCCCACCCTCCCCAGTCCCTCCACCCCTCCCCAGTCCCTCCATCCTCCCCAGTGCTTCCATCCTCCCCAGTCCCTCCACCCACCCCTCCACCCTCACCCTCCAGTCTCATTGATAGGAGGATTGTCTCTCAGTACAACAAGACATTGTAGCAGGCTCCGTGACCTTTGAATCCTACTGTCCCCTGTCATGACCCCTCGCTGCCACACGCCCCCTACCGCTC
>NW_024609105.1:95000-102500 GCF_018296145.1 Oncorhynchus tshawytscha
TGTGTGTGTTAGTGTGTGTGTGTTTCAGGTTGGATTTGTCAGTACAGGTACATGTATGTCTCTGTTCATGTCTTCGGCTGTGTGAAGGAAAAGAGGCCAGTCTGGACCAATCACAGTCCAGTACCCTGGCCCCGCCCAGCCAACTCTGGCCCTGGCCAACCAACCCTGACCCTGGCCAACCAACCCTGGCCAACCAACCCTGACCCTGGCCAACCAACCCTGGCCCTGGCCAACCAACCCTGGCCAACCAACCCTGGCCAACCAACCCTGACCCTGGCCAACCAACCCTGTCCAACCAACCCTGACCAACCAACCCTGGCCAACCCTGACCCTGGCCAACCAACCCTGACCCTGGCCAACTAACCCTGGCCAACTAACCTGACCAACCAACCCTGGCCAACCAACCCTGACCAACCAACCCTGACCCTAAGACAACCAACCCTGGCCAACCAACCCTGGCCAACCAACAGTGGCCAACCAACCCTGACCTGGCCAACCAACCCTGACCAACCAACCCTGGCCAACTAACCCTGGCCAACCAACCTTGACCAACCAACCCTGGCCAACCAACCCTGACCCTGGACAACCAACCCTGACCAACCAACGCTGGCCAACCAACCCTGACCCTGGCCAACCGCCCTGGCCAACTAACCCTGGCCAACCAACCTTGACCAACCAACCCTGGCCAACCAACCCTGACCCTGGCAGACCAACCCTGGCCCTGGCCAACCAACCCTGGCCAACCAACCCTGACCCTGGCCAACTAACCCTGGCCAACCAACCTTGACCAACCAACCCTGACCAACCAACCCTGACCAACCAACCCTGACCCTGGACAACCAACCCTGGCCAACCAACCCTGGCCAACCAACCCTGACCCTGGCCCTGGCCAACCAAACCTGGCCAACTAACCTTGGCCCTGGCAAACCAACCCTGACCAATCAACCCTGGCCAACCAACCCTGGCCAACCAACCCTGACCCTGGCCAACTAACCTGACCAACCAACCCTGGCCAACCAATCCTGGACAACCAACCCTGACCAACCAACCCTGACTAACCAACCCTGGCCAACCAACCCAGGGCCATCCAACCCTGGCCCTGGCCAACCAACCCTGACCAACCAAGCCTGGCCCTGACCAACCAACCCTGGCCAACCAACCCCACCCAACCAACACTGGCCAACCAACCCTGGCCCTGACCAACCAACCCTGGCCAACCAACCCTGGCCAACCAACCATGGCAAACCAACCCTGGCCAACCAACCCTAAACAACCAACCCTGGCCAACCAACCCATGTCAACTAACCCTGTCCAACCAACCCTGACCAACCAACCTTGGCCCTGGCCAACTGGGGCAGCAGGGTAGCCTAGTGGTGGTGGACTAGTAACCCGGAAGGTTGCAAGTTCAAACCCCGAGCTGACAAGGTACAAATCTGCCCCTGAACAGGCAGTTTAACCCACTGTTCCTAGGCCGTCATTGAAAATACGAATTTGTTCTTAACTGACTTGCCTAGTTAAACAAAGGTTAAAAAAATAATTATATATATTTTTTAAACCTGACCAACCAACCCTGACCAACCAACCCTGGCCAACCAACTCTGACCAACCAGCCTGACCCTGGACAACCAACCCTGGCCAACCAACCCTGGCCAACCAACCCTGACCCTGGCAGACCAACCCTGGCCCTGGCCAACCAAACCTGGCCAACTAACCCTGGCCCTGGCCAACCAACCCTGACCAATCAACCCTGGCCAACCAACCCTGGCCAACTAACCCTGACCAACCAACCCTGGCCAACCAACCCTAGCCAACCAACCCTGACCTGGCCAACTAACCTGACCAACCAACCCCGGCCAACCAATCCTGGACAACCAACCCTGACCAACCAACCCTGACCAACCAACCCTGGCCAACCAAACCTAGCCAACCAACCCTAGCCAACCAACCCTGACCCTGGCCAACTAACCCTGACCAACCAACCCTGGCCAACCAATCCTGGACAACCAACCCTGACCAACCAACCTGACCAACCAACCCTGGCCAACCAACCCTAGCCAAACAACCCTGGCCCTGGCCAACCAGCCCTGACCAACCATCCCTAACCAACCAACCCTGGCCCTGACCAACCAACCCTGGCCAACCATCCCTGGCCCTGGCCAACCAAACCGGGCCAACCAACCCTGGCCCTGACCAACCAACACTGGCCAACCAACCCTGGCCCTGGCAAAACAACCTTGGCCAACCAACCCTGGCCAACCAATCCTGACCCTGGCCAAACAACCCTGGCCAACCAACGCTAGCCAACCAACCCTGACCTGGCCAACCAACCCTGGCAGACCAACTCTGACCAACTAATCCTGACCCTGGCCCCCGACCCTGGCCAACTAACCCTGACCAACCAACCCTGGCCAACCAACCCTGACCAACCAACCCTGACCAACCAATCCTGGCCAACCAACCTGACCCTGGCCAACTAACCCTGACCAACCAACCTTGGCCAACCAACCCTGGCAGACCAACTCTGACCAACTAATCCTGACCCTGGCCCCCGACCCTGGCCAACCAACCTGATCAACCAACCCTGGCCAACCAACCCTAGCCAACTAACCCTAGCCAACCAACCCTGGCCCTAGCCAACCAACCCTGGCCCTGGCCAACCAACCCTGACCAACCACCCTGACCAACCAACCCTGACCAACCATCCCTGGCCAACCAACCTGACCTGGCCAACCAACCCCGGCCAACCAACCCGGCCAACCAACCCTGGCCCTGACCAACCAACCCTGGCCAACCAGCCCTGGCCAACCAACACTGGCCAACCAACCCTGGTCAATCAACCCTGACCAACTAACCCTGACCAACCAACCCTGGCCAACCAACCCTGACCAACCAACCCTGACCCTGGCCAACCAACCCTGGCAGACCAACTCTGACCAACTAATCCTGACCCTGGCCCCCGACCCCAGCCAACCAACCCTGGCCCTGACCAACCAACACTGGCCAACCAACCCTGGCCCTGGCCAACCAACCCTGGCCCTGGCCAACCAACCCTGACCCTGGCAAACCAACCCTGGCCAACAAACCCTAACCAACCCTGGCCAACCAACCGGGCCAACCAACCCTGGCCAACCAACCCTGACCCTGACCAACCAACCCTGGCCAACCAACCCTGACCCTGGCCAACTAACCTGACCAACCAACCCTGGCCAACCAATCCTGGACAACCAACCCTGACCAACCAACCTGACTAACCAACCCTGGCCAACCAACCCAGGGCCATCCAACCCTGGCCCTGGCCAGCCAACCCTGACCAACCAGCCTGACCAACCAAGCCTGGCCTGACCAACCACCCTGGCCAACCAACCCTGGCCCTGGCCAACCAACCCCACCCAACCAACACTGGCCAACCAACCCTGGCCCTGACCAACCAACCCTGGCCAACCAACCCTGGCCAACCAACCATGGCAAACCAACCCTGGCCAACCAACCCTAAACAACCAACCCTGGCCAACCAACCCATGTCAACTAACCCTGTCCAACCAACCCTGACCAACCAACCTTGGCCCTGGCCAACTGGGGTGGCAGGGTAGCCTAGTGGTGGTGGACTAGTAACCCGGAAGGTTGCAAGTTCAAACCCCCGAGCTGACAAGGTACAAATCAGTCAATCTGCCCCTGAACAGGCAGTTTAACCCACTGTTCCTAGGCCGTCATTGAAAATACGAATTTGTTCTTAACTGACTTGCCTAGTTAAATAAAGGTTAAAAAAATAATTATATATATTTTTAAACCTGACCAACCAACCCTGACCAACCAACCCTGGCCAACCAACTCTGACCAACCAACCCTGACCCTGGACAACCAACCCTGGCCAACCAACCCTGGCCAGCCAACCCTGACCCTGGCAGACCAACCCTGGCCCTGGCCAACCAAACCTGGCCAACTAACCCTGGCCCTGGCCAACCAACCCTGACCAATCAACCCTGGCCAACCAACCCTGGCCAACTAACCCTGACCAACCAACCCTGGCCAACCAACCCTAGCCAACCAACCCTGACCCTGGCCAACTAACCTGACCAACCAACCCTGGCCAACCAATCCTGGACAACCAACCCTGACCAACCAACCCTGACCAACCAACCCTGGCCAACCAAACCTAGCCAACCAACCCTAGCCAACCAACCCTGACCCTGGCCAACTAACTCTGACCAACCACCCTGGCCAACCAATCCTGGACAACCAACCCTGACCAACCAACCCCAACCAAACATAGCCAACCAGCCTAGCCAACCAACCCTGACCAACCAACCCTAACCAACCAACCCTGGCCCCGACCAACCAGCCTGGCCAACCATCCCTGGCCAACCAACCCTGACCCTGGCCAACCAACCCTGGCAGACCAAGTCTGACCAACCAAACCTGACCCTGGCCCCCGACCCTGGCAAACTAACCCTGACCAACCAACCCTGGCCAACCAACCCTGACCAACCAACCCTGGCCAACCAACCCTGACCCTGGCCAACTAACCCTGACCAACCAACCCTGGCCAACCAATCCTGGACAACCAACCCTGACCAACCAACCCTGGCCAACCAACCCTAGCCAAACAACCCTGGCCCTGGCCAACCAACCCTGACCAACCATCCCTAACCAACCAACCCTGGCCCTGACCAACCAACCCTGGCCAACCATCCCTGGCCCTGGCCAACCAAACCGGGCCAACCAACCCTGGCCCTGACCAACCAACACTGGCCAACCAACCCTGGCCCTGGCAAAACAACCTTGGCCAACCAACCCTGGCCAACCAATCCTGACCCTGGCCAAACAACCCTGGCCAACCAACGCTAGCCAACCAACCCTGACCCTGGCCAACCAACCCTGGCAGACCAACTCTGACCAACTAATCCTGATCCTGGCCCCGACCCTGGCCAACTAACCCTGACCAACCAACCCTGGCCAACCAACCCTGACCAACCAACCCTGACCAACCAATCCTGGCCAACCAACCCTGACCCTGGCCAACTAACCTGACCAACCAACCCTGGCCAACCAACCCTGGCAGACCAACTCTGACCAACTAATCCTGACCCTGGCCCCGACCCTGGCCAACCAACCCTGATCAACCAGCCCTGGCCAACCAACCCTAGCCAACTAACCCTAGCCAACCAACCCTGGCCATAGCCAACCAACCTGGCCCTGGCCAACCAACCCTGACCAACCAACCCTGACCAACCAACCCTGACCAACCATCCCTGGCCAACCAACCCTGACCCTGGCCAACCAACCCCGGCCAACCAACCCCGGCCAACCAACCTGGCCCTGACCAACCAACCCTGGCCAACCAGCCCTGGCCAACCAACACTGGCCAACCAACCCTGGCCCCGACCCTGGCCAACTAACCTGACCAACCAACCCTGGCCAACTAACCTGACCAACCACCCTGGCCAACCAACCTAGCCAACCAACCCTGACCTGGCCAACTAACCCTGACCAACCAACCCTGGCCAACCAATCCTGGACAACCACCCTGACCAACCCTGACCAACCAACCCTGGCCAACCAAACCTAGCCAACCAACCCTAGCCAACCAACCCTGACCTGGCCAACTAACCCTGACCAACCAACCCTGGCCAACCAATCCTGGACAACCAACCCTGACCAACCAACCCCAACCAAACATAGCCAACCAGCCCTAGCCAACCAGCCCTGACCAACCAACCCTAACCAACCATCCCTGGCCCCGACCAACCAACCCTGGCCAACCATCCCTGGCCAACCAACCCTGACCCTGGCCAACCAACCTGGCAGACCAAGTCTGACCAACCAAACCTGACCCTGGCCCCGACCTGGCAAACTAACCTGACCAACCAACCCTGGCCAACCACCCTGACCAACCAACCTGGCCAGCCAACCCTGGACAACCAACCCTGACCAACCAACCCTGACCAACCAACCTAGCCAAACAACCCTGGCCCTGGCCAACCAACCCTGACCAACCCCCTAACCAACCAACCCTGGCCCTGACCAACCAACCCTGGCCAACCATCCCTGGCCCTGGCCAACCAAACCGGGCCAACCAACCCTGGCCCTGACCAACCAACACTGGCCAACCAACCCTGGCCCTGGCAAAACAACCTTGGCCAACCAACCCTGGCCAACCAATCCTGACCCTGGCCAAACAACCCTGGCCAACCAACGCTAGCCAACCAACCTGACCCTGGCCAACCAACCCTGGCAGACCAACTCTGACCAACTAATCCTGACCCTGGCCCCCGACCTGGCCAACTAACCCTGACCAACCAACCCTGGCCAACCAACCCTGACCAACCAACCCTGACCAACCATCCTGGCCAACCAACCCTGACCCTGGCCAGCTAACCCTGACCAACCAACCTGGCCAACCAACCCTGGCAGACCAACTCTGACCAACTAATCCTGACGACCTGGCCAACCAACCCTGATCAACCAACCCTGGCCAACCAACCATAGCCAACTAACCCTAGCCAACCAACCCTGGCCCTAGCCAGCCAACCCTGGCCCTGGCCAACCAACCCTGACCAACCAAGCCTGACCAACCAAGCCTGACCAACCATCCCTGGCCAACCAACCCTGACCCTGGCCAACCAACCCTGGCCAACCAACCCCGGCCAACCAACCTGGCCCTGACCAACCAACCTGGCCAACCAGCCCTGGCCAACCAACACTGGCCAACCAACCCTGGTCAATCAACCCTGACCAACTAACCTGACCAACCAACCCTGGCCAACCAACCCTGACCAACCAACCTGACCCTGGCCAACCAACCCTGGCAGACCAACTCTGACCAACTAATCCTGACCCTGGCCCCGACCCCGGCCAACCAACCCTGGCCCTGACCAACCAACACTGGCCAACCAACCCTGGCCCTGGCCAACCAACCCTGGCCCTGGCCAACCAACCCTGACCCTGGCAAACCAACCCTGGCCAACAAACCCTAACCAACCCTGGCCAACCAACCCGGGCCAACCAACCCTGGCCAACCAACCCTGACCTGACCAACCAGCCCTGGCCAACCAAACCTGACCAACCAACCCTGGCCAACCAATCCTGACCCTGACCAACCAACCCTGGCCAACCAACCCTGACCCTGGCCCCGACCCTGGCCAACTAACCTGACCAACCAACCTGACCCTGGCCCCGACCCTGGCCAACCAACCCTGACCAACCAACCCTGACCAACCAACCCTGACCTGGCCAACCAAACCTGGCCAACCAACCCTGGCCCTGGCAAAACAACCTTGGCCAACCAACCCTGGCCAACCAATCCTGACCCTGGCCAAACAACCCTGGCCAACCAACGCTAGCCAACCAACCCTGACCTGGCCAACCAACCCTGGCAGACCAACTCTGACCAACTAATCCTGACCCTGGCCCCGACCCTGGCCAACTAACCCTGACCAACCAACCCTGGCCAACCAACCCTGACCAACCAACCCTGACCAACCAATCCTGGCCAACCAACCC
>NW_024609105.1:107500-108712 GCF_018296145.1 Oncorhynchus tshawytscha
AGAGAGTTTAGAGATGGTAACATCCAGAGAGAGGGACACACTGTCCCGGGCCGGTACCTCAGAGAGTTTAGAGATGGTAACATCCAGAGAGAGGCACACTGTCCCAGGCCGGTACTTCAGAAATATAATATTTCTAAAGAGTCCTGGAAAGTCTGGTTCCTCTGAGAGTTCTGGTCCTGCAGCAGTGTGTGTGTGTGTGTGTGTGTGTGTGTGTGTGTGTGTGTGTGTGTGTGTGTGTGTGTGTGTGTGTCTGTGTGTGTGTGTGTGTGTGTGTGTGTGTGTGTGTGTCTGTGTGTGTGTGTGTGTGTGTGTCTGTGTGTGTGTCTGTGTGTGTGTGTGTGTGTGTGTGTGTGTCTGTGTGTCTGTGTGTGTGTGTGTGTGTGTGTGTGTGTGTGTGTGTGTGTGTGTGTGTGTGTGTGTGTGTGTGTGTGTGTGTGTGTGTGTGTGTGTGTGTGTGTGTGTGTGTGTGTGTGTGTGTGTGTGTGTGTGTGTGTTTTCCTACATTATCAAGTCCCCAATGTCCTAACATTTCATCTGAATGTCCTGAAAAGAAGGAAAACAAGTTCATTTATTTTTTATTTTTAAGTCAGGTCCTATTTTTCAGGTCCTGAATTTGTTCAAATGCTATTTTAAACTTAAAGGTTAGATTTAGGGTTTGGTTAGATTTAGGGTTTTGGGGGTTAGGGTTAAGGTTATTATTAGGGTTAGGTTATTATTAGGTTAGGGTTAGGGCTCAGGTTAAGGTTACAAGGGTTAGTTAGGGGGTTATTATTAGGGTTAGGTTTTATTAGGTTAAGGGTTAAGGTTAGATTTAGGGATTTAGGTTAAGGGTTAGGTTAGGTTATTATTAGGTTAGGTTAGGGCTCAGGTTAAGGTTACAGTAGGTTAAGGGTTAAGGTTAGATTTAGGGATTTGGGGTTAGGGTTAGGGCTAGGGTTAAGGTTACAGTAGGTTAAGGGTTAAGGTTAGATTTAGGGTTTTGGGGGTTAGGGCTATTAGGGTTAGGTTGTTAGGGTTAGGGTTAGGGTTAGGGTTACAGTAGGTTAAGGGTTAGTTAGGTTAGGGTTAGCTTAGGTTAGGGTTACAGTAGGTTAAGGGTTAGGTTAGATTTAGGGATTTGGGGGTTAGGGTTGGGGCTGGTTAAGGTTACAGTAGGTTAAGGGTTAAGGTTAGATTTTAGGATTTGGGGGGTTAGGGTTAGGGCTCGGGTTA
>NW_024609106.1:0-108866 GCF_018296145.1 Oncorhynchus tshawytscha
AACACTTTGGGCTCAAAAAGCATTATGCAAATCAGGGAGACAAAATAACGGCTCTTTCCAATAAGATCCGTTCAAAAAGAGCCGTTCGCGAAGGACCCATCATCACTACTTCCTGCCAGTACCACATCATCTCAAAATCACATAAATACGCATACCCGTACTTTATACCTCAGTGACACATACCCACCTTCCTAGACATGACGCTCAGTCGATGGTGGTACGGATGTGTTGGTTGAAAATCGAAAAGGCACCAAGATTCTTAACTTCCTCAATTGTTTCCTTGGCAACTCTGACTATGACACTTAGCCTAATAAACACATTTCATTCAGATGTCACAAAGAGTTTGGAATATCTGGTTGTCATAACGGTCATCATGGTCTGCCAGTTCAAATGAAAGGCAAATCCCTAGACAATTACCCTAGGTTATTTATAGCAAGCCTCATCGTGATGACCTAGTGTTTTTTAATCATATGACTGGTTTCTAGTTTGGATTTTATAGCCTGCCCAATAGTGTATTTTACTTCAAATATGTGGTGCTCAATGCAAGAAAAAAAAAGGAGGGGCGTAAACAACTCCAAATATAAGTGCATAGCCCACAGCAGGCTATATTTTAATACTGTTCAGATTAATACAACTATAGGGGGGTTATGAAAGAACTGGTAAGCCTATGTATGCTAAGCCTCTCCATGGGTATCACTCTAACCCAGATTTACAGGTTGAACACAACATGTGAGAGGGTTACATCACAACAATCACAATTTACTCCTCACTGTTTTAATCATTCACACGTCATAAACTCCTCACCACAAACTGTTCATGTCCTGGGGCAGCGAGACAAATGGCCCCCTGTTGTCTACACAGTGATGGGCCCTGATCAAATGTCCAAGCACTATCAAGGGGAACACACAAAAGGGTTCTTCGGTTGTCTCTGTGGAAAGGGTCCTACAGTCCATGGAACCCAAAAGAGTTTTACCGGGAACCAAAAAGGGGTCTTCAAAGGGTTCTATGGGGACAGTCGAAGAACCCTTTTAGGTTCTAGATAGTTCCTTTTTTTGAGTGAGTTGTTAAACTCTGTTTTATCAAAAATGCCATCAACAGAAAAAGATAGAGTCTATCCTAAATGGTAACCTAGAGAGGACAACATTTGACCGGAGCACTATTTGCCCGGTCAAAAGTCATGCACTAGAAAGGGAATAGGGTAACATATGAGATATTTGTATAATCCTGCAACAGTATGGTTTTAAGTAACTTTAGGTTTCGTCCCAAATGGCACCCTAAATAATTGTTCTGAATGTTTTATTCCTGCTTATGTAGGAATAAAACAGTCGAAGAACCCTTTTAGGTTCTAGATAGTTCCTTTTTTTTTCTTAAGAGTGTAGGGTGCCATTTGGGACACAGGCATATATCCTGTCGGTTCAGTAATCAGGGGGGTCGCTGCCTATGCCTGGCGTGCCAAAAGCCCATAAATCTTTGCAGCAGGTGCAGCAGGGGATCTGTTTCAGTCAGTCAATGCCAAAGACTAGAGAGAACATGTATCCCAAATGGCACCCTATTCCTATATAGTATAGGACCTGGTCAAAAGAAGTACACTATAACGGGAATAGGTTGCAATTTAGGATGTAAGTCTAGAGCAGGCATGGGCAGATATCATATTAAAAACCGCAAACAAAACCCTACTGCAAAATGTGTAGAATTGCAAAATATTTGCTGTGAAACTGCAAAAATATGTCTCTCCTCAAATCAAATGAAATGTTATTTGTCACATGCTTTGTAAATAACAGGTGTAAACTAACAGTGAAACACTTACTTACTTCCTCCCCATGGCTAAATGAGTAGAATTACATGAAATGAGTTAGAACATTTCAAAATCTACTTTCTGCGCCCCAAGGCAAAATGTGTAGAATTGAAATTAACTCTAAACGTAACTTTTTCTCTTTGCTGTCAAGAGGGGTACCGCTAAAATGTGGGCGCCAAAAAGGCTGAGGCCTTTGACTGCATGTGTGGGTATGGATGTGGGAATGCAGACCCGCGTGTGCCACTGCGGGCCCTCATCCCTGGTCTAGAGCAGAGCCCAATAGGGAACACAGGGGCACGGGCCCTATCCTTTTTTTTTTTTTAATTACATTTTGTTGTTGTTGTCATTTCTCTGTAACATTACTAGCAATTTTATGAAGTTGGCTTTAGCTAGCTTTGAAAGATTCCCAATCTCCTTACCTTATAACTAGCTACCAAGAAGCCATTTCAGGTTATGCATTAAGTTCGAGTATCTTAGCTGGTGTGCTTGTTGGAAAGCTTGGTACAAAAGCATGTAATAACTAAATATACTGAAAAAGACTCACATTCCTTTCAATCTTTTACCCAGATTTGAGCAGAGATGCAGAGTAGCATATTTCGTTTCTTGAAAAAAAATAACCACCAGTCAGGAGGATTTGACATAGAATTAAGCATAATGAATATGTCTCTAGATTGCAGAAAAAAAATGCTGTTTCAGGTGTTCTCCAATTTACGGTCAGGGGCCTAGAACCCCCTCCAGCCATCCTCATATACTTTTATGTCACCTCAGATCTTTGGGGTGCATGACACCCTTGGTCTAGAGTCTAGGCCATGGTAATCGCTTCAGAACAGCGTCTGCCACTGCCTGCTGGAATGACACAGCTGTCAAGCATTCTTATTTCTTACCACGGCTTACACCTATGGCTACATCCTAAATTGCACCCTGTTTCATATATAGTGCACTAATTTTGACCAGGACCCATACAAAAGTAGGGCACTATATACTGTAGGATTTTTAAAAAGTGTTTTATTTAACTAGGCAAGTCAGTTAAGAACAAATTCTTATTTACAATGACGGCCTACCCCAGACAACACTGGGCCAATTGTGCACCGTCCTATGGGACTCTCAATCACAGCTGGATGTGATACAGCCTGGATTTAAACCAGGGACTGTAGTGACACCTCGTGCAATGATATGCAGGGCCTTAGATCGCTGCGCCACTCAGGAGCCCGAGGAATAGGATCATATTCCCTATTTAGTGCACAAATGTTGACCAGGGCCCATACATGGCACACCCTATTCCCCATGGGCCCCACCCTATTCCCCTCTCCCATCACAGGCCTTCCTTGTCCTATTTATCAGATAGACAAAGCTATTGCAGATTACTTTCGGATTATTAATATCTTTCTGAGCATTAAATTACACTGCATTCTGTGTCAGAGCCTGCTTTTATACTTTATTACATACAGTCACACATGTTTGACTGTGGTCAAGAGGCTTGGATCTATCGTTTGATTGTCTGTCTGTCGTACCAGAATACTAGTACTCGGTGTAACATCACCACCAAGTAGCTGTTGTGTACACTTTTATCGTACGCTAGATGGCGTACCAGAGCAACCTAAAATATATACGTTTAGAGCATTGTAGACGTCTCATTATGCTATGCAGCTGGGTATTAGACAACAAATAATGGGGTTAGATAGAAAATATTTGTCCAGAAAACGTCTGGACAGATGACATTGAGAATCTGACATAAGTGTGTTCCCGCCAGCTGTTTAAATGGTTCTGAGACCCGCCCCTATTCTCACAGAACGATTGTGACGCGAGGTCCCCATGGAGACAGAGGAGGGAGAAATGTCATTGTCGTTTTAAAATCACATGGACCGAGTTTTGATCGCTCCGTCTGTGTGCAATAAAATAGCTACAAACAATGTGAAATTGCTCATAAAAGTATCCAGGAGCTGCTGCCGACCAAGTAGTTTAAGATACCATCGGTAGCTTGGAAACGGTAAGCCTTTATCAAATGAAATATGAATTTGCATGCAAGATCTAGTCTAACGTTACGGATGTAGCTATCTAACGTTAGCTAGCTTAGTGCTAGTTAGCTTGCCCGTAACAACAGTAGAGGTCTGTTTATGATGGTCAGGATGGTCTTTGTAACTAGCTACCATGCAAACTGTAAACTTGCGTTGTGCGCTAACTAGCCAACGATGAACCAACCATGTGAAGATTCTTGAAACAGGCTTAGTGTTTTGATGGCAACAGGTTAGCATTTTTAAGGTGGTGCGCAGTCCTTGTGCTTCTTCCTTCAATCAAACCATTTTAGAAGCTTTCTTGCCATTGAGGTTGGCTATACAAATACTGTTACACACGAACATTTGAATCTTATTTCTACCGCAATTCCTCGGAAAAAAACCGATTCGTTTTTCTTGAAAATGCCCGGCTCGCTGAGATGCAAATAAATTCTTGCTCCAGTCCTTTGTTTACTTTAGTTGATGATGGCACACTAACGTTATGCCCATTTCTATGCAACTTTATGGAGGAACTCTCCCTAAAACCTCGAGTCCAGCTTTTATACACTGCGGGGTATGGGCGCTGCTCCCAGTTTTATTTCAGATCAAGATACTGATGAAATTTAACAGCACCAGACAAGATTATATTTATGCATATAGACAATTGCACATAGTGCTGCTGTTTTCTCATTCTCAAAATGTCCAAAGCTGATTTGTAGATTTACTATTGATATTTTAAAAGCTGTTATACAACCATGTACAGCAGCTAAATCCCTTTCACTTCATGAAATGTTCTTTATCCAATTAGTGAGATAAATCCTGATTTGGGGCACAGTGGTCTAAGGCACTGCATCTCAGTGCAAGAGGCGTCACTACAGGCCCTGGTTCGAATCCAGGCTGTATCACATCTGGCCGTGATTGGGAGTCCCATAGGGCGGCACACAATTGGCCCAGCGTCGTCTGGGTTTGGCCAGGGAAGGCCGTCATTGTAAATAAGAATTAGTTCTTAACTGACTTGCCTAGTTAAATAAAGGTATCCTTTAAAACTATCATTTTAATATCATGGATGGTCAGTCCTTGCGTCCATAGCTCTGGCTATGAGTTTGAGAGTAGTAAAAAAGAAATCTGTCCCATCCCTTTGCTTTGTTGTGAAACAGTGACAGGGAGGACGCTTTGTTATTGTTTCAACTGCTGCTTGCCGCTTTAACAACCTTTTGGCCTTTTGCAAGTAACACAGTTCGACATGGATAAATCTGTCGGGAAAAAGTTATTGTGCTGTATTTCAAAATAGCCCTGTATAGGTTTACTTCACCGGCTGCCAGTGGTTATGGAAAGTGGGTCTGATTGGAATAGCGTAGTGTCGGCTAGCAGGTAGCTCGAGATTTTTCTGTTAAAGTACTCTGCCCTGTTGTCACAGGTGTGAACAGGTGTGTGTGTGTGAAGCAGCAACCTGGTGAGAGGGTGGGCATCTCATCTGCCCTGTTGATTACTTCTCCTGTCTTTCCCACATGAAGTCGCTCCGTCACAGACTTTCACATAGCATTCTCTCTGTTTTACTGAGGCTGTGGTACTATTGTCCAGACGGACTTCATTACAGGCTACTGCTGTGGTTTGTGGTCCCGGTGGGTCTCCAATATGTTTCTTCTGTCATATAGGCCTAACAGCAGGAAGCGCTGAGGCCTGGGAACAACTCTCCTCTTCTTTCTTGGTTTTGTGTGTTCCTTCCTAAAGGAAGTCATGCTTAGGACAGGCTCAAACTCAAGGCTCTATTGTGGCCACATTTTATTTGTGAGCCACTGACATAATGGGCATATTTCTCCTTGGAGTGTATCCCAAATGGCATGTTTTTCCCCGGTGGGTCTTGGTCCAAAGTAGTGCACTATATAGAGTATCCCTATAGTGTGCCATTTGGGATTCAACCCCATGTCTAATTGTAAAGAACCTGTCCCTCTAGTGCTGAGGTTGATGATGGCAGTTATTTTTGATATAGGTCCTGAGTAGAGGCTAGGTCACAGTGGAAACTCTCCTTATGCATTAAGTCCTGTTCTAGTCACCCTGCTGCTCTGCCCACTGACCTGGCTCAACCTCATTGTTTCCCCCCTTACTGTGACACCGGCTTCTCTCTGCTGGTTGTAAACTAGGAAGGTGTGAGGAGGGAGGCCCACCCCAGTTTGTCACACCGGCCGGCATCCCAAATCATACCTTATTCCCGACTTCTGACTGGGGCCCTATGGGGGCACTACATAGGGAATTAGGTTCCGTTTTGAGATGTAGCCACAGCCTACCTAATCAGCCGCTGGCTCAGGAAGGGGTCGGGAAGGGTGGAGCCCCCCGCTCCCCCACCGCTGACTCAGGAAGGGCCAGGAGAGGGAAGGGTGGAGCCCACGCCCACCACCGCTGGGCAGGGGTGTCCTAACAGTTGAATGTGTCAGTCCTCACTCATGGCATCGGCAACCAATGACGTAAATGGCTGCCATGGGGCAAGGGGTGGCTTCCTCCGCTTCAGTAATCCTGATACGCCCCTTTTATTGGGAAAATATGAGTCCCTGGAAAATGCATCAAGGAGGACTGGTGGGTGGTGGATGTGCTGGCACACACTCTGTGTGGAACTTGTTGGGGGGCACAAGCAAACAGTTTCCCTGATGCTGGAAACAGAGCTACAATTCAATCTATGAAGAAACGATTAGCTATAAAAGCATGGAAACCTTGCAAATGATCTCGCTTTCCCTTGCAAATTATATCCCTGTACGCACTTGATTTCTACATTGGATTATTCCGTTGTGTTAGACCCTTTTATGTTTTTATGCTGTGAAAGCAGTTGCGTATGGCTGAGTCAAGTGATCCCAACTCATGAGGAGGCCTCTTCTGGGAATCCAGCTTTGTTCTCAAAGCCCCTGGGATCAGTCACTCTTGACAGTAGTGAGAGAACTTGTTACTCTGTGGCTGGTAATACCCCCCAGGTCACTCTTGACAGAAGTGAGAACCTGTTACTTTGTGGCTGGTAATACCCCCCCAGATCACTCTTGACAGTAGTGAGAGAACCTGTTACTCTGTGGCTGGTAATAGCCCCCAGGTCACTCTTGACAGTAGTGAGAGAACATGTTACTCTGTGGCTGGTAATAGCCCCCCAGGTCACTCTTGACAGTAGTGAGGGAAGCTGTTACTCTGTGGCTGGGGGGGGGGCAGATCACTCTTGACAGTAGTGAGAGGACCTGTTACTTTGTGGCTTTTAATACCCCCCAGATCACTCTTGACAGAAGTGAGAGAACCTGTTACTCTGTGGCTGGTAATACCCCCAGATCACTCTTGACAGTAGTGAGGGAACCTGTTACTCTGTGGCTGGTAATACCCCCAGGTCACTCTTGACAGTAGTGAGAGAACCTGTTACTCTGTGGCTGGTAATACCCCCCAGGTCACTCTTGACAGTAGTGAGGGAACCTGTTACTCTGTGGCTGGTAATACCCCCCCAGGTCACTCTTGACAGTAGTGAGAGAACCTGTTACTCTGTGGCTGGTAATACCCCCCCAGGTCACTCTTGACAGTAGTGAGGGAACCTGTTACTTTGTGGCTGGCTGGTAATACCGCCCCAAGTTCATAGCAGAACCAGCCATGTTGCCCAGAGCCAAGTTTCACAGCTACAGCTCAAATGGCACCCTATTACCTATTTAGTGCACTACTTTTGACCAGGACTAGGGCCCATAGGTCTTGGTCAAAGTAGTGCACTATATAGGGAATAGGGTGCCATTTGTTAATTGGCCCTCCATCTGACTTTCCTCTGGCCTTCTGCATGCAGGACCTGGCTCCCAGCCAACCAACTGCTGTTAAAGAAGCATAAAGAGACAGAATACAACTGGTGGAGCTTTGGGACTCGTATGGGAGCCTAATAAATGGTTATGTTAGGATTCCCTAAGGAGCAGGCCTCCCCTTTTCCTCATATTGGCATTTTGGAGCTCTAATTGGGCACAGACATCACAGCCCAGGCAAGCCCACTGGTACGCATGTACACTCTCAAAAAGAGAGGCAAGCAGGAAGCACATTGTTTTAAAAGGGAACTTTTTCTGGAAGTGCAAATAGGTTCCTGACCCATTTGGATCGACCACTCTGAAAGGTGAGATCTCCGTTAAGTTTGAAGCTATTCCTGTTATTTCTGCTTGTTACAAGGCAGAGCTTTCTGCTTTTCCGTTTTTGTTCTGTAATGATATGGTCTTTGACTTTTATAGAATGTTTAGCCTCGTGGCAAAGTAATAGCAGGTATTGCACCGATGCTTCTTAGAATTACAGAGCTGTACGTCTCATTGTGCTGTGTGGATATAATGTCCTTCATTAATTACAGAGCTGTACGTCTCATTGTGCTGTGTGGATATAATGTCCTTCATTAATTACAGAGCTGTACGTCTCATTGTGCTGTGTGGATATAGTTGTCCTTCATGAATTACAGAGCTGTACGTCTCATTGTGCTGTGTGGATATAGTTGTCCTTCATGAATTACAGAGCTGTATGTCTCATTGTGCTGTGTGGATATAGTTGTCCTTCATGAATTACAGAGCTGTACGTCTCATTGTGCTGTGTGGATATAGTTGTCCTTCATGAATTACAGAGCTGTACGTCTCATTGTGCTGTGTGGATATAGTTTTCCTTCATGAATTACAGAGCTGTACGTCTCATTGTGCTGTGTGGATATAGTTTTCCTTCATGAATTACAGAGCTGTACGTCTCATTGTGCTGTGTGGATATAGTTGTCCTTCGTGAATTGTTAACAGGGTAAGTCAGTCAATTGGTATTTAGGAAAATCCTCAGCAATTTAATGCTTTACATTGTGGAGACGTGTTGGACATGTTTCTTTGTTGTATTTTTCTCCCTACAGTAGCTTGTTGTATTTTTCTCCCTACAGTAGCTTGTTGTATTTTTCTCCCTACAGTAGCTTTGTGTATTTTTCTCCCTACAGTAGCTTGTTGTATTTTTCTCCCTACAGTAGCTTGTTGTATTTTTCTCCCTACAGTAGCTTGTTGTGTATTTTTCTCCCTACAGTAGCTTGTTGTATTTTTCTCCCTACAGTAGCTTGTTGTATTTTTCTCCCTACAGTAGCTTGTTGTATTTTTCTCCCTACAGTAGCTTGTTGTATTTTTCTCCCTACAGTAGCTTGTTGTATTTTTCTCCCTACAGTAGCTTGTTGTATTTTTCTCCCTACAGTAGCTTGTTGTATGATGTAATCTTCTGCAGGATTAATTAACTTAGTGAAAGAGATTCCCAAGCAAGTGACTGACGAAGTTCAACCAACCCATGAGGAAAGACTCAACGCAGGCCTCTGAAGTTCAGGAGGTTCCTTCAAGCCTGCAGGCAGCTGCACAGTTTACGCTAGTTAGCATGGCGTGCATTATCTCCAGAAAACTCCAGAGCCATACTAACTCATTTAAATGTTGCTGTTGCTCACAGAGGTCTTCTTGACCTGGCTCGTCTTTCATCTGGTTCTCTCACCCTCATCTGATATATTCCATCTGACATGGCCTTTTTAATGACACTCTGGGGAGGGGATTCTCCAGACACTCCTAATCTTGATTTATGAAGTGCCAGTGAGACCTTACTCTAGGGAGTGTGCGCTCGCTTGTCTGCTGATGGACGGCTCTGGTTATGTGTGTCCTAAAGGGCACCCTGTTATCTACATAGTGCACTGCTTATAGGGCTTTGGTCAAAAGCAGTGAAGTGTATATATAGGGAATTGGGTGGTGTTTGAGACTGCTGGCTAGTGTCAGCCAAGCCTCAGAGGACCCCATAGCATAGACAGGCACCACAGAGATACAATGAAGGGAAATGCTTCCTGTGGGGGATCCCGCCAACTTCTGCCACACTTGGCTAAATCAGATGGGATATTTTTGGAATTTTGTGATGGGGAGGGGGGGGTGAAGCAATTGTATTTGTCATCTGCAAAGAGCTCAGAGCACTGGCATATTTGCCTGTGTTTATGGAAGGCTTTGAGGCAGTGAAGCTATATTTAAGATCACCTCTGGAGTCCTTAAGGGTGGAAAGTGCCAGTGCCTGCTGGTGCCTGTTCTGACTGCCAACACTGTAGAGCTGTCAGATGAGCACACGAATGCCGGCCTCTCTTAACCTGATATCTAATCTTGAAAACTGGCACATGGAAACAAGACCATGGTACGGTTGTCAGCTTTCTTAGACGGGTAAAAACCCAAGTTTTGCTTTGCTGCTGACCTCACGTTCTCCCTCCAGAGAACTAGGCTAACTAGTACCAGGATCACCTCACGTTCTTCCCTCCAGAGAACTAGGCTAACTAGTACCAGGATCACCTCACGTTCTCCCCTCCAGAGAACTAGGCTAACTAGTACCAGGATCACCTCACGTTCTCCCCTCCAGAGAACTAGGCTAACTAGTACCAGGATCACCTCACGTTCTCCAGAGAACCTCCAGAGAACTAGGCTAACTAGTACCAGGATCGCTCAACTTCTATTTCTGTCTCGAGTTTCCACATTTTATGGCGCTAGGGGCTGTTTGACCTACCTATATTGTAGGTCATAGGCCCTATGTATTATCAGTGACACTCCAGCAGTTCGAGATGACTGGAAGAGGAACTAAAGTGACACTTGAGTTAGGATTTTTCAAACAGTCTTTGGCAGGTTTGTTTTTCTCTGAAAAGGTAAGATGGATTGGACTGGTGTTATTGTCATTGTAGTGGGAAAATGCTAGCAAATTTGAACCCGTGTGAGATGTGATTACTGCAATCTACTGTAAATGACAGGCCCAGGCCTTGAATTTAGTGATTTTAGGGGCAAGGCCATATGGCGTTCAAGCGGTGCCCAATCTGCCACAGCACCAACGCCATTAACCAAAATATCCAATTAAATTGATTTGAAAACTGAATACCTGAGGCACTGTTTCTTCTGAAGTTGCCATTTGCGCAACTTCACCAATCTTGCAATCTAAGCGTAGGCAGTCAACATTTTGAAACTATTTAACCATAAACGTAATTGTTTAAAACCTGGACGTTTTGGGGTATTTTATGAGGCATGTCTTAGAGTTACTAGCATAGGAATGTTATGGGGATTCTTTCATAAACACTTCCTCATATGCCACTGAAACCAGTATTTATCTCATGTTCTCAACTTTCTTTCGTTGTTGAGGAGCCAAAGACACAATCCTAGTCATAGTAACAACCCTAACAACCCTAGTCATATTAACAGCCCTAGTCATATTAACAGCCCTAACAACCCTAGTCATATTAACAGCCCTAGTCATATTAACAGCCCTAGTCATATTAACAGCCCTAGTCATATTAACAGCCCTAGTCATATTAACAGCCCTAGTCATAGTAACAACCCTAGTCATAGTAACAACCCTAGTCATAGTAACAGCCCTAGTCATATTAACAGCCCTAGTCATATTAACAGCCCTAGTCATATTAACAGCCCTAGTCATATTAACAGCCCTAGCCATAGTAACAACCCTAGTCATATTAACAACCCTAGTCATATTAACAACCCTAGTCATATTAACAGCCCTAGTCATATTAACAGCCCTAGTCATATTAACAGCCCTAACAGCCCTAGTTATAGTAACAACCCTAGTCATATTAACAGCCCTAGTCATATTAACAGCCCTAGTCATAGTAACAGCCCTAGTCATAGTAACAGCCCTAGTCATAGTAACAGCCCTAGTCATAGTAACAGCCCTAGTCATAGTAACAGCCCTAGTCATAGTAACAGCCCTAGTCATATTAACAGCCCTAGTCATATTAACAGCCCTAGTCATATTAACAGCCCTAACAGCCCTAGTCATATTAACAGCCCTAGTCATATTAACAGCCCTAGTCATTATTAACAGCCCTAGTCATATTAATTAACAGCCCTAGTCATATTAATTAACAGCCCTAGTCATATTAATTAACAGCCCTAGTCATATTAATTAACAGCCCTAGTCATATTAATTAACAGCCCTAGTCATATTAACAACCCTAGTCATATTAACAGCCCTAGTCATAGTACAGCCCTAACAACCCTAGTCATAGTAACAACCCTAGTCATATTAACAACCCTAGTCATATTAACAGCCCTAGTCATATTAACAGCCCTAGTCATATTAACAGCCCTAGTCATATTAACAACCCTAGTCATATTAACAGCCCTAGTCATAGTACAGCCCTAACAACCCTAGTCATAGTAACAACCCTAGTCATATTAACAGCCCTAGTCATATTAACAGCCCTAGTCATATTAACAGCCCTAACAACCCTAGTCATAGTAACAGTCATAGTAACAGCCCTAGTCATAGTAACAACCCTAGTCATATTAACAGCCCTAGTCATATTAACAGCCCTAGTCATATTAACAGCCCTAGTCATATTAACAGCCCTAACAGCCCTAGTCATAGTAACAACCCTAGTCATATTAACAGCCCTAGTCATAGTAACATCCCTAGTCATAGTAACATCCCTAACAGCCCTAACAATTAACAGCCCTAACAACCCTAGTCATATTAACAGCCCTAGTCATAGTAACAGCCCTAACAATTAACAGCCCTAACAGCCCTAGTCATATTAACAGCCCTAGTCATATTAACAGCCCTAGTCATATTAACAGCCCTAGTCATATTAACAGCCCTAGTCATATTAACAGCCCTAGTCATATTAACAGCCCTAACAGCCCTAGTCATAGTAACAGTCATAGTAACAGCCCTAGTCATAGTAACAGCCCTAGTCATAGTAACAGCCCTAGTCATAGTAACAACCCTAGTCATATTAACAGCCCTAGTCATATTAACAGCCCTAGTCATATTAACAGCCCTAACAGCCCTAGTCATAGTAACAACCCTAGTCATATTAACAGCCCTAGTCATAGTAACAGCCCTAACAACCCTAGTCATATTAACAGCCCTAGTCATATTAACAGCCCTAGTCATAGTAACAACCCTAGTCATATTAACAGCCCTAGTCATATTAACAGCCCTAACAGCCCTAGTCATAGTAACAACCCTAGTCATATTAACAGCCCTAGTCATAGTAACAGCCCTAACAACCCTAGTCATATTAACAACCCTAGTCATATTAACAGCCCTAACAGCCCTAGTCATAGTAACAACCCTAGTCATATTAACAGCCCTAGTCATAGTAACAGCCCTAACAACCCTAGTCATATTAACAACCCTAGTCATATTAACAACCCTAGTCATAGTAACAACCCTAACAATTTACAGCCCTAACAACCCTAGTCATATTAACAGCCCTAGTCATATTAACAGCCCTAACAGCCCTAGTCATAGTAACAGTCATAGTAACAGCCCTAGTCATAGTAACAACCCTAGTCATAGTAACAGCCCTAGTCATAGTAACAGCCCTAGTCATAGTAACAGCCCTAGTCATATTAACAACCCTAGTCATATTAACAGCCCTAGTCATATTAACAGCCCTAACAGCCCTAGTCATAGTAACAACCCTAGTCATAGTAACAACCCTAGTCATAGTAACAACCCTAGTCATAGTAACAACCCTAGTCATAGTAACAACCCTAGTCATAGTAACAACCCTAGTCATAGTAACAATCCTAGTCATAGTAACAATCCTAGTCATAGCAACAACCCTAGTCATATTAACAGCCCTAGTCATATTAACAGCCCTAGTCATATTAACAGCCCTAGTCATATTAACAACCCTAGTCATATTAACAACCCTAGTCATATTAACAGCCCTAGTCATATTAACAGCCCTAGTCATATTAACAGCCCTAGTCATATTAACAGCCCTAACAACCCTAGTCATAGTAACAGCCCTAACAATTAACAGCCCTAGTCATATTAACAGCCCTAGTCATATTAACAGCCCTAGTCATATTAACAGCCCTAGTCATATTAACAGCCCTAGTCATATTAACAGCCCTAACAACCCTAGTCATAGTAACAGTCATAGTCAGTAACAGCCCTAGTCATAGTAACAGCCCTAGTCATAGTAACAGCCCTAGTCATAGTAACAGCCCTAGTCATAGTAACAACCCTAGTCATATTAACAGCCCTAGTCATATTAACAGCCCTAGTCATATTAACAGCCCTAACAGCCCTAGTCATAGTAACAACCCTAGTCATATTAACAGCCCTAGTCATAGTAACAGCCCTAACAACCCTAGTCATATTAACAACCCTAGTCATAGTAACAGCCCTAGTCATAGTAACAGCCCTAGTCATAGTAACAGCCCTAGTCATATTAACAGCCCTAGTCATATTAACAGCCCTAACAGCCCTAGTCATAGTAACAACCCTAGTCATATTAACAGCCCTAGTCATAGTAACAGCCCTAACAACCCTAGTCATAGTAACAACCCTAACAATTAACAGCCCTAACAACCCTAGTCATATTAACAGCCCTAGTCATATTAACAGCCCTAACAGCCCTAGTCATAGTAACAGCCCTAGTCATAGTAACAGCCCTAGTCATAGTAACAGCCCTAGTCATAGTAACAGCCCTAGTCATAGTAACAGCCCTAGTCATAGTAACAGCCCTAGTCATATTAACAACCCTAGTCATATTAACAACCCTAGTCATATTAACAGCCCTAACAGCCCTAGTCATAGTAACAGCCCTAGTCATAGTAACAATCCTAGTCATAGTAACAATCCTAGTCATAGTAACAATCCTAGTCATAGTAACAATCCTAGTCATAGTAACAATCCTAGTCATAGCAACAACCCTAGTCATATTAACAGCCCTAGTCATATTAACAGCCCTAGTCATATTAACAGCCCTAGTCATATTAACAACCCTAGTCATATTAACAACCCTAGTCATATTAACAACCCTAGTCATATTAACAGCCCTAGTCATATTAACAGCCCTAGTCATATTAACAGCCCTAGTCATATTAACAGCCCTAGTCATATTAACAGCCCTAACAGCCCTAGTCATAGTAACAGCCCTAACAATTAACAGCCTAGTCTAACAACCCTAGTCATATTAACAGCCCTAGTCATATTAACAGCCCTAGTCATATTAACAGCCCTAGTCATATTAACAGCCCTAGTCATATTAACAGCCCTAACAACCCTAGTCATAGTAACAGTCATAGTAACAGCCCTAGTCATAGTAACAGCCCTAGTCATAGTAACAGCCCTAGTCATAGTAACAACCCTAGTCATAGTAACAGCCCTAGTCATATTAACAGCCCTAGTCATATTAACAGCCCTAGTCATATTAACAGCCCTAACAGCCCTAGTCATAGTAACAACCCTAGTCATATTAACAGCCCTAACAGCCCTAGTCATAGTAACAACCCTAGTCATATTAACAGCCCTAGTCATAGTAACAGCCCTAACAACCCTAGTCATATTAACAGCCCTAGTCATATTAACAGCCCTAGTCATATTAACAGCCCTAGTCATATTAACAGCCCTAACAGTCATAGTCATAGTAACAGTCATAGTAACAGCCCTAGTCATAGTAACAGCCCTAGTCATAGTAACAGCCCTAGTCATAGTAACAGCCCTAGTCATAGTAACAGCCCTAGTCATAGTAACAGCCCTAGTCATATTAACAGCCCTAGTCATATTAACAGCCCTAGTCATATTAACAGCCCTAACAGCCCTAGTCATAGTAACAACCCTAGTCATATTAACAGCCCTAGTCATAGTAACAGCCCTAACAACCCTAGTCATATTAACAACCCTAGTCATAGTAACAACCCTAGTCATATTAACAGCCCTAGTCATATTAACAGCCCTAGTCATGTTAACAGCCCTAGTCATATTAACAGCCCTAGTCATATTAACAGCCCTAACAGCCCTAGTCATAGCAACAACCCTAGTCATATTAACAGCCCTAGTCATAGTAACAGCCCTAACAACCCTAGTCATATTAACAACCCTAGTCATAGTAACAACCCTAACAATTTACAGCCCTAACAACCCTAGTCATATTAACAGCCCTAGTCATATTAACAGCCCTAGTCATATTAACAGCCCTAGTCATATTAACAGCCCTAACAGCCCTAGTCATAGTAACAGTCATAGTAACAGCCCTAGTCATAGTAACAACCCTAGTCATAGTAACAGCCCTAGTCATATTAACAGCCCTAGTCATATTAACAGCCCTAACAGCCCTAGTCATAGTAACAGTCATAGTAACAGCCCTAGTCATAGTAACAGCCCTAGTCATAGTAACAGCCCTAGTCATAGTAACAACCCTAGTCATAGTAACAGCCCTAGTCATATTAACAGCCCTAGTCATATTAACAGCCCTAGTCATATTAACAGCCCTAACAGCCCTAGTCATAGTAACAACCCTAGTCATATTAACAGCCCTAACAGCCCTAGTCATAGTAACAACCCTAGTCATATTAACAGCCCTAGTCATAGTAACAGCCCTAACAACCCTAGTCATATTAACAGCCCTAGTCATATTAACAGCCCTAGTCATATTAACAGCCCTAACAGCCCTAGTCATAGTAACAGTCATAGTAACAGCCCTAGTCATAGTAACAGCCCTAGTCATATTAACAGCCCTAGTCATATTAACAGCCCTAGTCATATTAACAGCCCTAACAGCCCTAGTCATAGTAACAACCCTAGTCATATTAACAGCCCTAGTCATAGTAACAGCCCTAACAACCCTAGTCATATTAACAACCCTAGTCATAGTAACAACCCTAGTCATATTAACAGCCCTAGTCATATTAACAGCCCTAGTCATGTTAACAGCCCTAGTCATATTAACAGCCCTAGTCATATTAACAGCCCTAACAGCCCTAGTCATAGCAACAACCCTAGTCATATTAACAGCCCTAGTCATAGTAACAGCCCTAACAACCCTAGTCATATTAACAACCCTAGTCATAGTAACAACCCTAACAATTTACAGCCCTAACAACCCTAGTCATATTAACAGCCCTAGTCATATTAACAGCCCTAGTCATATTAACAGCCCTAGTCATATTAACAGCCCTAACAGCCCTAGTCATAGTAACAGTCATAGTAACAGCCCTAGTCATAGTAACAACCCTAGTCATAGTAACAGCCCTAGTCATAGTAACAGCCCTAGTCATATTAACAGCCCTAACAGCCCTAGTCATAGTAACAGCCCTAACAATTAACAGCCCTAACAACCCTAGTCATATTAACAGCCCTAGTCATAGTAACAACCCTAGTCATAGTAACAACCCTAGTCATAGTAACAACCCTAGTCATAGTAACAACCCTAGTCATAGTAACAACCCTAGTCATAGTAACAACCCTAGTCATAGTAACAACCCTAGTCATAGTAACAACCCTAGTCATAGTAACAACCCTAGTCATAGTAACAACCCTAGTCATAGTAACAACCCTAGTCATATTAACAACCCTAGTCATATTAACAGCCCTAGTCATATTAACAGCCCTAGTCATATTAACAGCCCTAACAACCCTAGTCATATTAACAGCCCTAGTCATATTAACAGCCCTAACAATTAACAGCCCTAACAACCCTAGTCATATTAACAGCCCTAGTCATATTAACAGCCCTAGTCATATTAACAGCCCTAGTCATATTAACAGCCCTAGTCATATTAACAGCCCTAGTCATATTAACAGCCCTAACAACCCTAGTCATAGTAACAGCCCTAGTCATATTAACAGCCCTAACAATTAACAGCCCTAACAACCAAATCAAATCAAATCAAATTTTATTTGTCACATACACATGGTTAGCAGATGTTAATGCGAGTGTAGCGAAATGCTTGTGCTTCTAGTTCCGACAATGCAGTAATAACGAACAAGTAATCTAACTAACAATTCCAAAAAAACTACTGTCTTATACACAGTGTAAGGGGATAAAGAATATGTACATAAGGATATATGAATGAGTGATGGTACAGAGCAGCATAGGCAAGATACAGTAGATGATATCGAGTACAGTATATACATATGAGATAAGTATGTAAACCAAGTGGCATAGTTAAAGTGGCTAGTGATACATGTATTACATAAGGATGCAATCGATGATATAGAGTACAGTATCAACGTATGCATATGAGATGAATAATGTAGGGTAAGTAACATTATATAAGGTAGCATTGTTTAAAGTGGCTAGTGATATATTTACATAATTTCCCATCAATTCCCATGATTAAAGTGGCTGGAGTAGAGTCAGTGTCATTGACAGTGTGTTGGCAGTAGCCACTCAATGTTAGTGGTGGCTGTTTAACAGTCTGATGGCCTTGAGATAGAAGCTGTTTTTCAGTCTCTCGGTCCCAGCTTTGATGCACCTGTACTGACCTCGCCTTCTGGATGACAGCGGGGTGAACAGGCAGTGGCTCGGGTGGTTGATGTCCTTGATGATCTTTATGGCCTTCCTGTAGCATCGGGTGGTGTAGGTGTCCTGGAGGGCAGGTAGTTTGCCCCGGTGATGCGTTGTGCAGACCTCACTACCCTCTGGAGAGCCTTACGGTTGACCCTAGTCATAGTAACAGCCCTAGTCAGAGTAACAGCCCTAGTCATATTAACAGCCCTAACAATTAACAGCCCTAACAGCCCTAGTCAGAGTAACAGCCCTAGTCAGAGTAACAACCCATGCTTGTGTTTTTAGATCTTTCTAAATTTCTGAAGGATATGAAACCTCACGGTGCATTTTTGAGAGTGGTGTTTTCCCGCGTTTTGCATTTTGGAGCATTCACACTGGCGTGTGTGCATTGCTGCGCTCATAATGTGAAGAAATAGCCAAATAGTTTATCAAAATGTTTAGGCTAAACGTTCTGATCCGTTGCTTTTAAAATGTTTTTGATATACAGTGGTTGTATTAATTTGTGATCTGTCGTCCCACAACTGTCCCAGAGTCTGTTTGGAATATTTATTTCTCACACAGAAGGACAAGCTGACCAATAGAATGGGTCAACGTTTGTACTATGGGGGATAGTAGATTGACAGGCTTTTGGTTGATGTCGGCTGATGAAAAGTAAAATGTGGACAGTTCTAACATTTTCAATATGCGCCTCGGAATTCAATAGATAGGATGAGCGCCATTGCATCCCCGACGTCTGTCTTCACTTCATCCCTGATGTGTCTGACCCGATCACATGACGGGCGTCGGCGAATAAGAATTGAGATATCTGAGAGACCCATGTCAGTGAGAGGTGCTTTGGAGCACGGCAATTTGGCACCCGGGAGAAGGGAATTCTAATTATTATATTCAGCCCAAGGGCACAACAGCCACTTTGGATGTAAGGCATGGGGACATTACTGCCACACGCAAGGGGGACATTACTGCCACACGCAAGGGGGACATTACTGCCACACGCAAGGGGGACATTACTGCCACATGCAAGGGGGACATTACTGCCACACGCAAGGGGGACATTACTGCCACACGCAAGGGGGACATTACTGCCACACGCAAGGGGGACATTACTGCCACACGCAAGGGGGACATTACTGCCACACGCAAGGGGGACATTACTGCCACACGCATGGGGGACATTGCTGCCACACGCAAGGGGGACATTGCTGCCACACGCAAGGGGGACATTACTGCCACACGCATGGGGGACATTGCTGCCACACGCAAGGGGGCATTGCTGCCACACGCAAGGGGGGCATTGCTGCCACACGCAAGGGGGCATTGCTGCCACACGCAAGGGGGGATTGCTGCCACACGCAAGGGGGGCATTGCTGCCACACGCAAGGGGGCATTGCTGCCACACGCAAGGGGGCATTGCTGCCACACGCAAGGGGGGCATTGCTGCCACACGCAAGGGGGGCATTGCTGCCACACGCAAGGGGGCATTGCTGCCACACGCAAGGGGGGCATTGCTGCCACACGCAAGGGGGCATTGCTGCCACACGCAAGGGGGGCATTGCTGCCACACGCAAGGGGGCATTGCTGCCACACGCAAGGGGGGCATTGCTGCCACACGCAAGGGGGCATTGCTGCCACACGCAAGGGGGGCATTGCTGCCACACGCAAGGGGGGCATTGCTGCCACACGAGGGGGCATTGCTGCCACACGCAAGGGGGGCATTGCTGCCACACGCAAGGGGGCATTGCTGCCACACGCAAGGGGGCATTGCTGCCACACGCAAGGGGGCATTGCTGCCAGTGTTAAGGGGGGCATTGCTGCCACACGCAAGGGGGCATTGCTGCCACACGCAAGGGGGCATTGCTGCCACACGCAAGGGGGCTTCGACTCCATGCCACCGGAATATTCGAGGCCTGCATAGCCCTCCTGTAACTCAGTGTTAAATAACCCAGGGCATGTGTACTGCTAGTCACCTAGTTCTACGCAGTATTAAATAACCCAGGGCATGTGTACTGCTAGTCACCTAGTTCTACGCAGTATTAAATAACCCAGGGCATGTGTACTGTAAGTCACCTAGTTCTACACAGTGTTAAATAACCCAGGGCATGTGTACTGCTAGTCCCCTAGTTCTACACAGTATTAAATAACCCAGGCATGTGTACTGCTAGTTCTACGCAGTATTAAATAACCCAGGGCATGTGTACTGCTAGTCACCTAGTTCTACGCAGTATTAAATAACCCAGGGCATGTGTACTGCTAGTTCTACGCAGTATTAAATAACCCAGGGCATGTGTACTGCTAGTCACCTAGTTCTACGCAGTATTAAATAACCCAGGGCATATGTACTGCTAGTTCTACGCAGTATTAAATAACCCAGGGCATGTGTACTGCTAGTCACCTAGTTCTACGCAGTATTAAATAACCCAGGGCATGTGTACTGCTAGTCCCCTAGTTCTACACAGTATTAAATAACCCAGGGCATGTGTACTGCAAGTCCCCTAGTTCTACACAGTGTTACATAACCCAGGGCATATGTACTGCAAGTCCCCTAGTTCTACACAGTGTTACATAACCCAGGGCATATGTACTGTAAGTTACCTAGTTCTACACAGTTCTTGCTTCCAAGTGAATGCAGCCTGGTTGGTATATTTAGCCCTAATCCTTCAGTAGCCTAATTCCCCATGACTTTCAATTCGGAGTGGAATTCAGAATGCCAAACAGAAGTTCATTGTTAGATGTTGTCTGAGGTCATTGGTAGCAAGGCTGAAGATGAGAAGTAGTTGCTTAACGTTGAAAAGGGAATCTGAGGTGAAAGGCATGTAGCCTGAGTGCCAGTCTGTTTGTGCCATCATGCCAAACCTTTGTCACTCATGGTCATGTTTGGCTTGACAATGGCATCAATGGAGCTGGTAAGAGCACAAACAGATGTGGGACCGGGCTAAAGGCAGGCTGGCTGCACCATGGATCATGTGAACCCCTGTAGTACTGTAGCCTAACGTCCAATCGATCAGCAGCAACGAGGTGTCTGATCTGAATCCAGGACAACTCAATACGAGCGGCAACTCTCTAAAGATAGAGGAAGAAGACATTTACACCATGAGCCCAGCGGGGTCAGTAATGCAGAATGAAATCCTCATGTCTAGCAGGGCGTTAAGAGGTATTCAGTTCCGGTGTTCCACACCCTGTGGCTTCTATTTATATCTGAAACACCAATCCTGTATGTCTCAGTTGTGGCTTACAGCAGGTCCACCAGTCCTCATGTGATCTGTTGTGGCCTGGATGAAAGAGTTCAGTTGCAGCAGCAGCTGGCTTCCTGCTCATAACACAGGAAGTGCAATAAAAAAAGGAAGTTGGAATGAAGATGCTTGAAAGCTATTGCGCAAGGATTAGTCAAGTGTGCATGTGTATTTGTTGCCTTGATCAAACCCATGTGTCAAGCTCAACATGTCCCGTGATGATATATTTACCAGGGGGATTTGAAAGCTACAGACCGTGTTGCTCCTAGCAGCATCTTCCTACTGGGCCGTGTTGCTCCTAGCATAGCAACATCTTCCTACTGGGCCGTGTTGCTCCTAGCAACTTCTGCCATCTTCCTACTGGGCCGTGTTGCTCCTAGCAGCATCTTCCTACTGGGCCGTGTTGCTCCTAGCAACATCTTCCTACTGGGCCGTGTTGCTCCTAGCAACATCTTCCTACTGGGCCGTGTTGCTCCTAGCAACATCTTCCTACTGGGCCGTGTTGCTCCTAGCAACTTCTGCCTACTATATAGCCAAGTATTTCCAGGAAATAAATTCAGCCTTATCATGTTAGAAATACCATTTTGGTGAGGTTCTTAAGATTCACTGGTAGGTCTAACCCTCTTCCAATCTTTGTGCCATGCCTGCGTCCCAAATGGCACTCTTTTCCCTATATGTGCACTACTGGTCAAACGTTTTAGAACACTTTCTCATTCCAGGGTTTTTCTTTATTTTTACTATTTTCTACATTGTAGAATAATAGTGACCATCAAAACTATGAAATAACACATGGAATCACGTAGTAACCAAAAAAGTGTTATAAAATATATTTTGAATTGTTTATTTGAGATTCTTCAAATAGCCACCCTTTGCCTTTTGGCATTCTCTTAACCAGCTTTACCTAGATGCTTTTCCAACAGTTTTGAGAGTTCCCACATATGCTGAGCACTTGTTGGCTGCTTTTGTTTCACTCTGCGGTCCGACTCGTCCCAAACCATCTCAATTTGGTTGAGGTCGGTGGATTGTGGAGGCCAGGTCATCTGATTCAGCACTCATCACTCTCCTCCTTGGTAAAATAGCCCTTACACAGCCTGGAGGTGTATTGGGTCATTGTTCTGTTGAAAAACAAATGATAGTCCCACTAAGCCCAAACCAAATGGGATGGAGTATAGCTGCAGAATGCTGTGGTAAGCCATGCTGGTTAAGTGTGCCTTGAATTCTAAATAAATCACAGACAGTATCACCAGCAAAGCACCCCCACACCATCACACCTCCTCCTCCATGCTTTACCGTGGGAACCACACATGCAGAGATCATCCGTTCACCCACACCATAACACCTCCTCCTCCATGCTTTACAGTGGGAAATACACATGCAGAGATCATCCGTTCACCCACACCATAACACCTCCTCCTCCATGCTTTACCGTGGGAAATACACATGCAGAGATCATCTGTTCACCCACACCATCACACCTCCTCCTCCATGCTTTACCGTGGGAAATACACATGCAGAGATCATCCGTTCACCCACACCATCACACCTCCTCCTCCATGCTTTACGGTGGGAAATACACATGCAGAGATCATCCGTTCACCCACACCATCACACCTCCTCCTCCATGCTTTACCGTGGGAAATACACATGCAGAGATCATCCGTTCACCCACACGGCGTCTCACAAAGACACAGTGGTTGGAACCAAAAATCTACAATTTCGGTCTTCAGACCAAAGGGCAGATTCCCACTGGTCTAATGTCCATTGCTCGTGTTTCTTGGCCCAAGCAAGTCTCTTCTTCTTATTGGTGTCCTTTAGTAGTGGTTTCTTTGCAGCAATTTGACCATGAAGGCCTGATTCACACAGTCTCCTCTGAACAGTTGATGTTGAGATGTGTCTGTTGCTTGTACTCTGTGAAGCATTTATTTGGGCTGCAATTTCTGAGGCTGGAAAACTCTAATGAACTTCCTCTGCAGGATAAGAGGTAACTCTGGGTTTTCCATTCCTGTGGTGGTCCTCATGAGAGCCAGTTTCATCATAGCGATTGATTGTTTTTGCGACTGCACTTGAAGAAACTTTTTAAGTTTTTGAAATTTCTATGTTGACTGACCTTCATGTCTTAAAGTAATGATGGACAGTCGTTTCTGTTTGCTTATTTGAGCTGTTCTTGCCATAATATGGACTTGGTCTTTTACCGAACAAGGCTATATTCTAGAGGTCGACCGATTTTATGATTTTTCGATACCGATTATTGGAGGACCAAAAAAAGACTACCGATTTAATTGGCCGATTTAAAAAAATATATATATATTTTTTACGAATTTAAAATATTTTTTTGAAATATATATATTTATAATAATGACAATTACAACAATACTGAATGAACACTGAACACTTTTATTTTAACTTAACTTAATATAATACATCAATAAAATCAATTTAGTATCAAATAAATAATGAAACATGTTCAATTTGGTTTAAATAATGGAAAAACAAAGTGTTGTAGAAGAAAGTAAAAGTGCAATATGTGCCATGTAAAAAAGCTAATGTTTAAGTTCCTTACTCAGATCATGAGAACATCTGAAAGCTGGTGGTTCCTTTTAACATGAGTCTTCAATATTCCCAGGTAAGTTTTAGGTTGTAGTTATTATAGGACTATTTCTCTATACCATTTGTATTTCATATACCTTTGACTATTGAATGTTCTAATAGAGACTTAGTAATGCCAGCTTAATTTCTGGAGTTGATACGTCATAAACTGGAGGCTTGACGTCATAAACAGTGCAATGCTTGAAGCATTGTGAAAAGCTGCTGGCAAACGCAAGGAAGTGCTGTTTGAATGAATGCTTACAAGCCTGCTGCTGCCTACTACCACTCAGTCAGACTGTTCTATCAAATCATAGACTTAATTATAATATAATAACACACAGAAATACAAGCCTTAGGTCATTAATATGGTCAAATCCGTAAACTATCATTTCGAAAACAAAACGTTTATTCTTTCAGTGAAATAAGGAACCGTTCCGTATTTTATCTAACGGGTGGCATCCATATGTCTAAATATTGCTGTTACTTTGCACAACCTTCAATGTTGTGTCATAATTACGTAAAATTCTGGCAAATTAGTTCGCAACGAGCCAGGCGGCCCAAACTGCTGCATATACCCTGACTCTGCGTGCAATGAACGCAAGATAAGTGACACAATTTCCCTAGTTAAAATAAATTCATGTTAGCAGGCAATATTAACTAAATATGCAGGTTTAAAAATATATACTTGTGTATTGAGTTTAAGAAAGGCGTCGATGTTTATGGTTAGGTACACATTGGTGCAACGACAGTGCGTTTTCTGTGAATGCGCTTGTTAAATCACCCGTTTGTCGAAGTAGGCTGTGATTCAATGATAAATTATCAGGCACCGCATCGATTATATGCAACGCAGGACAAGCTAGATAAACTAGTAATATCATCAACCATGTGTAGTTAACTAGTGATTATGTTAAGATTGATTGTTTTTTTATAAGATACGTTTAATCCTAGCTAGCACCTTACCTTGGCTCCTTGCTGCACTCGCACAACAGGTAGTCAGCCTGCCACACAGTCTCCTCGTGAAGTGCAATGTAATCGGCCATAATCGGTGTCCAAAAATGCAGATTACCGATTGTTATGAAAACTTAAAATTGGCCCGACCTTTACTATATTCTGTATACCTTGTCACAACACAACTGATTGGCTCTAACACATTAAAAAGGAAAGAAATTCCACAAATTGACTTAATTTAATTAATTTACATGCATTTCAGGTGACTACCTCATGAAGTTGGTTCAGAGAATGCCATGAGTGTGCAAAGCTGTCATCAAGGCAAAATGTGGCTATTTGAAGAATCTCAAATATAAAATAGATTTAGATTTCTTTAGCACTTTTTTGGTTACTACATGATTCCATATGTGTTATTTCATAGTTGTGATGTCTTCACTATTATTCTACAATGTAAAAAATAGTACAAATGAAAGAAAAACACTTGACTGAGTAGGTGTTCTAAAACATTTGACCTGTTTTGTGTCTGTGTTTGATCAGAGACGTTAAAAGTAGTGTGTACACACACACACACACACACACACACACTACTTTTAATGTCTCTGGTCAAAAGTTAAAGGGAATAGAGTGCCATTTGGGACGTAGCCTACCCCATGTCTAAACCATAGATCTGTGACTGGCTCAGAGTTGAGCAAGTACATCAGACAGAGCAGAGATAGTAGAGCAATCTGTTCCTGTTTCTCTACATGAGAGTGCAGCTTTCTTGTGGGTTACCCTTAGTTCAGCTAAATTAACCAGTGTGCCACTCGAGCTGACATTGGCCTTTGGAGTGGGCTCTGTTGGGGGAAAAAAGCCATTCATCCTATTTTTGGAAGCTGGTATGTCCTCCGCAGGACTCCCCGCTCTAAGAGAAAACAGTATTGGAGTGGGGTTTTGTGTAGAAGCCACATCAAGCACGTAGCTTTCCGGGAAAAATCCATCTTATCCCCTATGGCCTTTTTATAGATGTGTATGACACACACAAGTCCCCATAGCCAGAAGCCTTGTAGGCCTACTTTTTACCAGACTGTAGTTGCTCGCCGAGGCTTGCAGATGCCACAGGTGGAGAGGGCCTATTGGCAGCAATAACAACAGTGATGATGTCATAAAGATAATGAATCTCTCTGGTTGGTTACCTCCTCTGACCATGTGAGCCAACCAAGGGGAAAAAAGGATGAGCTCATGTTATCTCAGTGATTATATTACTCATACTTACGTCCACTTTCCATACAGAGCAGTTCATCTAGTCCACTCAGCTGAACGCATTAGCTAGATATTTGATGACCGCACTCACTGAGGTGATTCCAAGGTTACACTGTGTACACACGTCTTCAGGTAACCCTGGGTGGGTTTTTTAAAACGTATTTATTTAACCTTTATCCAACCAGGAAGTCCCATTAAGGTCAGAAGACCTCTTTTACAAGGGAGACCTTGCCAAGAGGGTAGCAATGGTGTGTGGGGTACAATCAAATCACATTTTATTGGTCACATCCACATATTTAGCCGATGTTATTGCGGGCGTAGTGAAATGCTGGTGTTCCTAGCTCCAACAGTGCAGTAGTATCTAACAATACACACACACACACACATCTAAAAGTAAAAGAATGGAATTAAGAAATATATAAATATTAGGATGAGCAATGTCGGAGTGGCATTGACTAAATACAGTAGAATCGAATACAGTATATACATATGAAATGAGTAAAACGGTATGTAAACATTAATAATGGATTTGATGTCAAATCTAAAAACGAGCCAGGATTTTGGGGGGTATGTATGATCACATGTGCCTGCAGGGGAGTGACCTGGCAGGATGCATACCAGCTGTACTATCCCTTTAGGAGTCACTATAGTGACAGATATCTCTGACTCCTTGGGGTCTGACAGGCTGGCTGTTTATACATGCACTTGACCTTGATTTCTGACGTCCAACAAAGGATTCCCATGAGGTCAAGAATAGCCCTTCATCTCAAAAGGAAGTTTTGCTTTACCAGCTATCACAGTTTTTATCATGTTGGGATATATCAGAGTCTCAGGGCTCTCTCTCTCTCTCTGTATGAATCAATGACCTACCAATATAACAAAGTCCCTGTCCTTCTAGTCTTTTGCTCTGCGATTGTACAGTAATTGTGCAATCTGACCTTCCATAACCCGTGCCTTTCTAACAGAGAAGTTTCTAATGGAGAAGTTTCCTTCGACTTTCTAAGAACCGAGGTTACATAATATTTCTTAGAGGGTTTGATTTAACCCTGTAGTCAGAGAACCTGGCAATCAAAGAGATACTTTATGCACGGAGAGAGAAAGCACATATCTAATTGGTCAGCAAAGTGGTTTCTTATGGGTTAGTCGTGACTGATCAATTAAATGAGGACGGCCCCCATTCTAATTGAACGAGAGCAGGCCTAGTTAACATTGCATATGTATGTTACCTGTGTTGGCACATTCAGGAAGCCCCTGGTTTGAAATGAGGCTCTCCAAAAATATATATATATATATTTATTTTTTTGATACCACAAATCAGGCATGCCCATTGATGTAAGTGGTACTGCTGTGGTGTATATAGCCTTTCCACCCAAAGCTAGGTTGCCAAGATGTTGTGTAACACCGTTGTCTTCCAGGCTTCGCCTTCTCCAGGGTGTAGGGTATCCCAGGGTGCGTCATTGTGTTTGTTTTTGTCAGTTTGACCTTTACAGTTGCGCAATGCACTCCCATGACCACTTGAAAGGGCCATCGGCAGCCGGGGGGGTAGATAAGGTGGGCAAACTGAAATTTTAAATATTTGCTATCAGTAAGCCTATTCCATGTCTTGTACCATTCATTACCCTAGACGTGTACCATTCATTACCCTAGATGTGTAGTCCAGCCTAATGTAGCTATTCCATGTCTTGTACCATTCATTACCCTAGACGTGTAGTCCAGCCTAATGTAGCTATTCCATGTCTTGTACCATTCATTACCCTAGATGTGTAGTCCAGCCTAATGTAGCTATTCCATGTCTTGTACCATTCATTACCCTAGACGTGTAGTCCAGCCTAATGTAGCTATTCCATGTCTTGTACCATTCATTACCCTAGATGTGCTATTAGTCCAGCCTAATGTAGCTATTCCATGTCTTGTACCATTCATTACCCTAGATGTGTAGTCCAGCCTAATGTAGCTATTCCATGTCTTGTACCATTACCCATTACCCTATTCCAGACGTGTAGTCCAGCCTAAATGTTCAGAGTTGTAGTGTAACAAATGGAGTGATACAGGTGCAGTACATCAACCTTATTAACAACCAAATATAATGACATAACAAGGTGTGGTAGTGTACTCCAGAAGACACTCCCATCACAAGGACGCCAGACGAATTCTAAAATGGCCTCCTCTGAAACGTATCAAAGATGCTCCATTTTATGTTCCGTGTCTTTTTTAAATCTGCAATCTTCTTCCTGTTTGACTTTGTTTTTGGACCAGAGGAGGGGTCTCGGGTTTCAAAACAAGCGACCCCAGCTAGCTCCCAGAGTAATCCAACGTTGCCTGGCTACTCTTGGTTGCAGCCAGCCCAGGCTAAATGTATTAGATAACAGCTGGTGGTGTTAAATATAGACAGCAGGTGTCTGCGAGGGCCCTGACTACAGTACTCACTGTGAAGACACTCTGGAGTGTAGTGTCACAACAATGCTGGTGTCCAACACACATCTCCCATCCTGTCAAACGCAGCAGACCTGTTCTGTTCTTACCAAGGCTTGACCCACCTGGGGGAACGCCTGTAATGCCGACAGACTGCTACAGAATTCCAACCCAACTATCAACTTTGATACCGTGTGTATGTCCCAAATCACACCCTATTTACTATATAGTGCACTACTTTTGACCAGAGACCTATGGGGACCCTGTTCCCTATATAGTGCACTACTTTTAACCAGAGCCCTATGGGGACCCTATTCCCTATATAGTAACACAACTTTTTTAATTGACCTTTTATTTAACTTGGCAAGTCAGTTAAGAACGAATTCTTATTTTCAATGGCAGCCTAGGAACAGTGGGTTAACTGGCCTAGGAACAGTAGGTTAACTGGCCTAGGAACAGTGGGTTAACTGGCCTAGGAACAGTGGGTTAACTGCCTTGTTCAGGGGCAGAACGACTGATTTTATTATTTTGTAGATATTTTTTTATAAACCTTTGGGACATAGCCCTTGTCCTACATGCTGTGATATCCCTCTCACCTGACCTGAATGATTTCCCCTTGATTATTATTTGTTGGGACCCCCCCCAACGTTTATTTTCTCCACAAAACAGTTTTGGTGGAATGTACCTAATGATTTTATTTGGTTGACCTACTTAGTTAATGTTGTTGCCGGTGATGTCTGGTGAGGACCTGCCTTACAACAGGCCTACAAGCCCTCAGTCCAGGCTCTCTCAGCCTATTGCGGACAGTCTGAGCACTGATGGAGGGATTGTGCATTCCTGGTGTAACTTGGTCAGTTGTTGTTGCCATGCTGTACCTGTCCCGCAGGTGTGATGTTCGGATGTACCGATCCTGTGCAGGTGTTGTTACATGTGGTCTGCCACTGCGAGGACAATCAGCTGTCTGTCCTGTCTCCCTGTAGCGCTGTCTTAGGTGTTTCACAGTACGGACATTGCAATTTATTGCCATGGCCACATCTGCAGTCCTCATGCCTCCTTGCAGCATGCCTAAGGCACGTCTTTCTTTTGGTGTTTTTCAGTCAGTAGAAAGGCCTCTTTAGTGTCCTAAGTTTTCATAACTGTGACCTTAATTGTCTACCGTCTGTAAGCTGTTAGTGTCTAAACGACTGTTCCACAGTTGCATGTTCATTAATTGTTTATGGTTCATTGAACAAGCATGGGAAACAGTGTTTAAACCCTTTACAATGAAGATCTGTGAAGTTATTTGGATTTTTACGAATTATCTTTTGAACGACAGGGTCCTGAAAAAGGGACGTTTCTTTTTTTGCTGAGTTTATTTATTTTTGTATAAAAAAAAATGTAACCTTTTATGTAACTTGGCAAGTCGGTTAGTAAAAATAAAGAAAACATTTGAATGAGTAGGTGTGTCCAAACTTTGGACTTGGTACTGTATGGTGAGCATGAATCTGAATAAAATCTCAGTATCGAATCAAAATCCATATAGAATCGGCACCTCCGTATCGTGATCGTGAGGTCCCTGGCAATTCCCAAACCTAGTTAGTTCCTTCACCACGGTGATTGATGTAGAGACTGATCATTAGAACTAGGGGTCCGTAACGTATAGCCTGCATCATGAGCTGTATCAATACAGTAACATCATGTCACTCAATGTCTTTCATGTTGTTCACAACAAGTCATCAGTGTTTGACTCTCTCTCTCTAAACGCACCTAATGTCTCTAACTCTGAATGAACAGCTATGAAAAGCCAACTGACATTTACTCCTGAGGTGCTGACCTGTTGCACCCTGTGATTATTATTAATTGACCCTGCTGGTCATCTATGAACGTTTGAACATCTTGGTCATGTACTGTTATAATCTCCACCCGGCACAGCCAGAAAAGGACTGGCCACCCTCATAGCCTGGTACCTCTCTAGGTTTCTTCCTAGGTTCTGGCCTTTCTAGGGACATTTTCCTAGCCGCCGTGCTTCTACATCTGCATTGCTTGCTGTTTGGGGTTTTAGTCTGGGTTTCTGTATAGCACATTGTGACATCTGCTGATGTAAAATGGACTTTATATATACATTTGATTGATTGACCTGTTATGCTCTCTGTGATCTCTGTTGTCTACCCAGTGTAGTCATGTGATCGTCCATTCCAGCCACATAATCATCCAATTAACTTCCTCAGAGGACAGCCCAAGCCTTCTGAAGATTTCTCAGAATGATGCTCTGGCCTCTGTGGCCTGGCTGCTAGGATACCGTGTGGACATGTTTACCAGTCATCTAGTCAGTCTGTGTGACAACAACAGTAGAGAAGTCTAGCCTCACCCGTGCCCTCTAGTTGTTGTGGATATCTGGCCGATACGACTGTTTGAGTTGTGCATCACTGACTCTAAAGTAGTGGACCTACAATACCTAGGCCTAAATAGCGTTTTATGATAAATCTTGTGTTTACGAAGTCAACCCTGAGGTCTATTTGAGCCCTCAAACTGCCAGTTTAATAGTTTTTTTAATCCCAGCTTGTTGTGGTTGACAGTCAATGTAGTAGCTAATAAGCTTGGCCAAGCTACATCCTTTACTGAGCCACGGCATGACTTCATAACCCAAGTATAAAGCCAACAACAAACAGATAAAGGCTTGCCCTCCTCCGGGATCACTGGGCACTATATTTAGGCCTATCCAGAGACAGAGCTGTTAAAGTCTAGTTTTGTAGCACACTGGCCCTGTGTATGAAGGATTAGACTGTGTGTACAGGTGAGAAGCCATTAAGGAGAGTGGAGAGATAAGCCATTGTGGAGAGAGATAAATTAGGCTATGAGGAATTGTTGTTCTGTTGTCTGCCATGTGTTGCTGTTGTCTATAGTATCCTGATTCATTTAGTCAGTCATCAAGTGCTAGTTTTAATGGAAGCTGAAGACTTACAAACCAACTGATTGACTTCCCAAACCTCAAATCCCGTTCTGGTCTGTTTGGTCTGCATCTCCTGAAGCTGCTCTGCACTCTGGGTTTAAAACTCTGTGTACCTGCTCCTCAAAGGAGGAAGGACCACAGCTTGCCACTCTTCCCTGCTACAAACATCTAACTGGTCTCTAGACTGGTCTTGTGTTTGGGCTGGTGAGAGTGTCACTGTCGGGGGGTTTGTGTGCTGTGTGAGTGTGGGGGGGTTGGGCTGGTGAGTCTGTGTGTGTGTGACTCCATATGAGTAATCATATACATAATATCTGGTCCTCTGGCAAGGCTCAGACTTGGACTACATCCCAAATGACACCCTATTCCCTCTATAGTGCACTACTTTTGACCAGGGCCCGTCATAGTAGATAGGGTGCTATTTGTAAGCAACCTTTGGCCCAGTTTCAGCTACTCAGCAGGGCTTCCTACCTCTTGATAGGCTGAAATGGTTTTACTCACAGGAGGCCCTGTAAATCTCCCTCCTATTTAGAACAACAACAGCCCTGATAGATATAATAGGCTACTGTGTACAGGTGAGACCGGAATAGACACATAACAACATTAGATAAAGGAGTGGTGTTTGGCTAGGCTACAGTAAGGCTGTTATTGGAACAGTGATCCTGGACTGGAGCATGGTATACTGGTGATCTAGCTTGCTAGCCTGATCCTGGACTGGAGCATGGTATACTGGTGATGTAGCTAGCTAGCCTGATTTTGGACTGGAGCATGGTATACTGGTGATATAGCCTGATTTTGGACTGCATGGTATACTGGTGATGTAGCTAGCTAGCCTGATCCTGGACTGGAGCATGGTATACTGGTGATGTAGCTAGCTAGCCTGATCCTGGACTGGAGCATGGTATACTGGTGATGTAGCTAGCTAGCCTGATCCTGGACTGGAGCATGGTATACTGGTGATGTAGCTAGCTAGCCTGATCCTGGACTGGAGCATGGTATACTGGTGATGTAGCTAGCTAGCCTGATCCTGGACTGGAGCATGGTGTACTGGTGATGTAGCTAGCTAGCCTGATCCTGGACTGGAGCATGGTATACTGGTGATGTAGCTAGCTAGCCTGATCCTGGACTGGAGCATGGTATGCTGGTGATGTAGCTAGCTAGCCTGAGCCAAAGACTATTGTTAGCTAGCTAGCCTGATCCTGGACTGGTGCTGTGATGTAGCTAGCTAGCCTCCAATAGTCTGATTAGCTAAAATCATACATGAGGTAGCCTGACAAAGACCTAAAGTCTGTTAAAAATCATAAGAGGTGGAGCAGAGTAATGCAGAGTATGTGAGTGGAGCTGGAGCGAGAGGCGGAGCATGCCCAATTTAACTGGAGCACAGAGCAACTTTCCCAACAGCTGGAGCGTCGGACTTTCACCAGCTCCAATATCGCTCCAGTAACGCTCACTTCACCAGCCCACTTGTGTGCTGCTATAGCCCCTTGCTTTAGCTACTGTCATGGAGTTCACTAAATATTTTCATAAAGAAAATGATGAAACACACAGTTGCTAAAACAAGGTGACTTACAAAGATGAGGAGGACCGAGAGCAGTGGAGGGAGTGATGTAGTGTCCACAACTAATGAGTCCTTGTGGAATCTGAAAAATCGCCTTAAATAAATGCATGATTGGGTACTTACTACAGTTTCAAAAATGTATTCAAAGGCACTGTAGATTGAGCCTTATGAGGCATTCTTTGTGTAATTTGTATTTAATTCTAAGTCACAGCCTATATGTGCAATTTCTAGACGACAATGATTTAACACAACTAAATGTTTAAATGCTGAGCGCTCTTTGTCCCTGCCTCTCTACCAGCCTAGTGTGTCACACTCACTAATGCTCCACAATGGATTTATTTGTAGGCTATAGCCTTGTGATAATAGTCTAATAATATAGCTTAAATAATACATTGTTGTTCCGTCTTAGGCTACCTGTCTGGCCTATTTACAGTGTTTATATGCCGTTTTAATACGACACGTGGCCTGTTTTCAAATGAAGAGCGCTTCTTAGTCACCTTTTACATGTTTCAATTATTTTCATTCAAATTATATGTTTTGGTTTCAATACTTCAAAAGCAAATGGTCGGTCCGTGTAGTCACAAATAGATGGGTGTTGGTTAAAATAATATATATTAATGAATAGAATGTGAGCGAGGAGCGTTTTCTAGCGGAGTGGTTAGAAAGGACATGGCGCGCCCGTGAGCGAGGAGCGTTTTCTAGCGGAGCGGTTAGAAAGGACATTGAGCACCCGTGAGCGAGGAGTGTTTTCTAGCGGAGCGGAAAAGGACATTGCGCACCCGTGAGCGAGGAGCGTTTTCTAGCGGAACGGTTAGAAAGGACAAGTGAGCGATGTTTTCTAGCGGAGCGGGAAAGGACATGGCGCGCCCGTGAGCGAGGAGTGTTTTCTAGCGGAGCTAAGTTAGAAAGGGACATGGAGCGCCCCGTGAGCGAGGAGCGTTTTCTAGCGGAGCGGTTAGAAAGGACATGCGCCCGTGAGCGAGGAGTGTTTTCTAGCGGAGCGGTTAGAGAGGACATGGAGCGCCCGTGAGCGAGGAGCGTTTTCTAGCGGAGCGGTTAGAAAGGACATGGCGCGCCCGTGAGCGAGGAGTGTTTTCTAGCGGAGCGGTTAGAAAGGACATGGAGCGCCCGTGAGCGAGGAGCGTTTTCTAGCGGAGCGGTTAGAAAGGACATGGAGCACCCGTGAGCGAGGAGCGTTTTTTCTAGCGGAGCGGTTAGAAAGGACATGGAGCGCCCGTGAGCGAGGAGCGTTTTCTAGCGGAGCGGTTAGAAAGGACATGGAGCGCCCGTGAGCGAGGAGCGTTTTCTAGCGGAGCGGTTAGAAAGGACATGGAGCGCCCGTGAGCGAGGAGCGTTTTCTAGCGGAGCGGTTAGAAAGGACATGGAGCGCCCGTGAGCGGAGCGTTTTCTAGCGGAGCGGTTAGAAAGGACATGGCGCGCCCGTGAGCGAGGAGCGTTTTCTAGCGGAGCGGTTAGAAAGGACATGGAGCGCCCGTGAGCGAGAGCGCGCGTAGAAAGGACAGCGTGAGGAGCGTTTTCTAGCGGAGCGGTTAGAAAGGACATGGAGCGCCCGTGAGCGAGGAGCGTTTTCTAGCGGAGCGGTTAGAAAGGACATGGAGCGCCCGTGAGCGAGGAGCGTTTTCTAGCGGAGCGGTTAGAGGACATGGAGCGCCCGTGAGCGAGGAGCGTTTTCAGTAGCGGAGCGGTTAGAAAGGACATGGAGCGCCCGTGAGCGAGGAGCGTTTTCTACGGAGCGGTTAGAAAGGACATGGAGCGCCCGTGAGCGAGGAGCGTTTTCTAGCGGAGCGGTTAGAGGACATGGCGCGCCCGTGAGCGAGGAGCGTTTAGCGGAGCGGTTAGAAAGGACATGGAGCGCCCGTGAGCTAGAGCGTTTTCTAGCGGAGCGGTTAGAAAGGACATGGAGCGCCCGTGAGCGAGGAGCGTTTTCTAGCGGAGCGGTTAGAAAGGACATGGAGCGCCCGTGAGCGAGGAGCGTTTTCTAGCGGAGCGGTTAGAAAGGACATTGCGCGCCCGTGAGCGAGGAGCGTTTTCTAGCGGAGCGGTTAGAAAGGACATGGAGCGCCCGTGAGCGAGGAGCGTTTTCTAGCGGAGCGGTTAGAAAGGACATGGCGCGCCCGTGAGCGACGAGTGGGATTTCCGACCGCTCAGCTCCGCTCACACACTTGGCAGCAATGACAATGAAACAGCCCATCAAAAACACTGCTTCATTGCTGCAGATAGAAGTCTGACTCATGTGTGATGTTATTTATGAGCCAGTCAGTAGCTGTAGTCCTTTCATTCCCCACCTGACCCACAGTCACACTGTCTGAGTCCCGAATGGCACCCCATTCCCTTATATAGTGCGCAACTTTTGACCAGGCCCGATAGGGAGTAGGGTTCCATTTGGGACTAGAGCCACAGTTAATGCTCTTATAGGAATGGCTGATCTGTGGGCTCCATTAAAGTCCTTGGCTGGCGTGCTGGCAGCTACACAGAAATAGCCCGTCAAGCCCCTTTGTTCAGCCGCCACAGGTTTCTGTCAGCTAGCTAGCGCCACTATGGGTTTGATTGACAGCTGAAGAGAGATGTCCCATGGTGGTACATGTTTCTGTATACTAGCAGTTAAGGGAAAGGGGCGTGAACAGAGTGAAGTTGGTTAGGTTTATGGGTTCTGACTCCTGGGGGTGACTGTTAAATATAGTGAAGTTGGTTAGGGTCATAGGTTATGGGTTGTTCTGACTCATGGGGGTGACCCATAACCCTAACCAACTTCACTATATTTAACAGTCACCCCCAGGAGTCAGAACAACCCATAACCCTATCCAACTTCACTATATTTAACAGTCACCCCCAGGAGTCAGAACAACCCATAACCCTATCCAACTTCACTATATTTAACAGTCACCCCCAGGAGTCAGAACAACCCATAACCCTATCCAACTTCACTATATTTAACAGTCACCCCCAGGAGTCAGAACAACCCATAACCCTATCCAACTTCACTATATTTAACAGTCACCCCAGGAGTCAGAACAACCCATAACCCTATCCAACTTCACTATATTTAACAGTCACCCCCAGGAGTCAGAACAACCCATAACCCTAACCAACTTCACTATATTTATGGGTCAACTCTCTGTGCCTCCTAGAGCATTACATGCATTTGTTTGTGACATTAACAGTTGAGTGCTGTCAGTGTCATATGACAAACCTGGGCAGCCTCAACTGGTTCAGAACAGAGATGGCAGAGAGAGAGTGGGAGGGACCACAGGATGAGAGAGAGCCTGTGGGAGGGACCACAGGATGAGAGGCGTGGTGAAGATGTATTTGCCTAGATTACTATAAGCTTTCTCACGGGTGTGTGCAGTGTGGATGGACGCTCAGTGTGTGAAGGGGAAGCTCTGCAGAGTAACAGGTTGGAGAGACTCCTTGGAGGACCTGGGGTTTGATGAGCTTGATCAAACTGGTGGTGACAGAGGAATTAAATGCTTCTTGGCCTTTAGCTGTGAGGGAGGAATCTAAAGAAGACTGCTTGTTGTTTCTCTTCTTGTCTATTTGAGGATGTTTTCTTGTCAAAGAAGTTGTCCCAGGTGAGCAGTACAATACGGTGGCTTCTCTGAGTGCTAGTTCTCTGGACTTTTACTTTCACATACAGTTGACTTCAACAGTTGTATTTTCTACTTCACAGTTAGCTACTATGTGTTCAGTTAGGAGGTAGTGAGGGAAGTTATTTTGGAACGGAGATAGTGTAGTAATAACTGTAAAGCCGAAGCACCCATAGATTGTATCGAATTACAGTCAGTGTGTCCGCGTTACCTCAATTAGGCAGCAACCTCATCCTTATTACATTTAAACGGTAGGCTACAACCTCATCCTTATTACATTTAAACGGTAGGCTACAACCTCATCCTTATTACATTTAAACGGTAGGCTACAACCTCATCCTTATTACATTTAAACGGTAGGCTACAACCTCATCCTTATTACATTTAAACGGTAGGCTACAACCTCATCCTTATTACATTTAAACGGTAGGCTGCAACCTCATCCTTATTACATTTAAACGGTAGGCGGTAGGCTGCAACCTCATCCTTATTACATTTAAACGGTAGGCTGCAACCTCATCCTTATTACATTTAAACGGTAGGCAGCAACCTCATCCTTATTACATTTAAACGGTAGGCTACAACCTCATCCTTATTACATTTAAACGGTAGGCTGCAACCTCATCCTTATTACATTTAAACGGTAGGCTGCAACCTCATCCTTATTACATTTAAACGGTAGGCTGCAACCTCATCCTTATTACATTTAAACGGTAGGCTACAACCTCATCCTTATTACATTTAAACGGTAGGCTACAACCTCATCCTTATTACATTTAAACGGTAGGCTGCAACCTCATCCTTATTACATTTAAACGGTAGGCTGCAACCTCATCCTTACTACATTTTAAACGGTAGGCTGCAACCTCATCCTTATTACATTTAAACGGTAGGCTGCAACCTCATCCTTATTACATTTAAACGGTAGGCTACAACCTCATCCTTATTACATTTACATACAACCTCATCCTTATTACATTTAAACGGTAGGCTACAACCTCATCCTTATTACATTTAAACGGTAGGCTACAACCTCATCCTTATTACATTTAAACGGTAGGCTACAACCTCATCCTTATTACATTTAAACGGTAGGCTACAACCTCATCCTTATTACATTTAAACGGTAGGCTACAACCTCATCCTTATTACATTTAAACGGTAGGCTACAACCTCATCCTTATTACATTTAAACGGTAGACTACAACCTATAACATTACGACAGACAACACTACCAGGTTACAGTATGTCTCTACAGGTAAAACAACACTACTAGTATCATCAAGATTGTGAATTGTGGTATAACTGGAGAAATAACTGGAGAAGTGTCCCTACAGCGCTAAAATAGGGGAAATAACTGGAGAATTTACCCTACAGCGCTGAAGTAGTAGAAATAACTGGAGAAGTGTCCCTACAGCGCTGAAGTAGTAGAAATAACTGGAGAAGTGTCCCTACAGCGCTGAAGTAGCAGAAATAGCTGGAGAAGTGTCCCTACAGCGCTGAAGTAGCAGAAATAGCTGGAGAAGTGTCCCTACAGCGCTGAAGTAGCAGAAATAGCTGGAGAAGTGTCCCTACAGCGCTGAAGTAGCAGAAATAGCTGGAGAAGTGTCCCTACAGCGCTGAAGTAGCAGAAATAGCTGGAGAAGTGTCCCTACAGCGCTGAAGTAGCAGAAATAGCTGGAGAAGTGTCCCTACAGCGCTGAAGTAGCAGAAATAGCTGGAGAAGTGTCCCTACAGCGCTGAAGTAGCAGAAATAGCTGGAGAAGTGTCCCTACAGCGCTGAAGTAGCAGAAATAGCTGGAGAAGTGTCCCTACAGCGCTGAAGTAGCAGAAATAGCTGGAGAAGTGTCCCTACAGCGCTGAAGTAGCAGAAATAGCTGGAGAAGTGTCCCTACAGCTCTAAAATAGTAGGAATAGCTGGAGAAGTGTCCCTACTGCACAGTGTTTTCCATTTGTGTCCTACCATCTCGAAGTATGCAGTATGTTTAACGTATGGGGCTGTGTGTGGTTAGAGTATGGGGCTGTGTGTGGTTAGAGCATGGGGCTGTGTGTGGTTAGAGTATGGGGCTGTGTGGTTAGAGTATGGGGCTGTGTGTGGTTAGAGTATGGGGCTGTGTGTGGTTAGCGCATGGGGCTGTGTGTGGTTAGAGTATGGGGCTGTGTGTGGTTAGAGTATGGGGCTGTGTGTGGTTAGAGTATGGGGCTGTGTGTGGTTAGAGTATGGGGCTGTGTGTGGTTAGAGTATGGGGCTGTGTGTGGTTAGCGTATGGGGCTGTGTGTGGTTAGCGCATGGGGCTGTGTGTGGTTAGCGTATGGGGCTGTGTGTGGGGCTGTGTGTGGTATTTGTGGAATTGGCAGTTCTAGGGTATCAGTTATCCTCACCTAGGCCCAGGGCCTAAAATTAACACCCGCCACCTGCTGAACGTGGGTAGATTTTGCCGTTGGCAGGTAAGAATGTATAATTCACCAGCTATGTTAGTGCGTGGCAGTACTCCAGGCTCTACAGTGGGGTATTTCATAAAAATAGCCAAGCATTGGCCCAAGTGAGTTGTGATTTATAGCTAAATAAAAGCTGCAGTAGCTGTTTTCAAAGTATTAATGCCATTTTGTTTCGTATCTGTTAATGCACAAAGAAAGCTATAACATTAGGATTCAGATATCAGGCAGCAACACTGCCTGTCTGGGGGGCTGTGAGTGCTGAAATATTGTTTTTAGAAGCAATGGGCTCAGGCATAAAAGTTGGTCTAATTTACTCAAGTATCCTACAGTGATTTCTTGTTAATTTACATTGTTTTGTTCACAAGCTAGGTTACTTTTTCAATGTTTGAGTTTCCTCCCACTGCTAGCAAAAAGAGACCTCGTTGGCTCTCTACTAGTGACACAGGCACATGTGATGACTTGAGTGGCCCTGTTACCAAGGTAACCTTAAAAGGGCAGCGAAACATTTTTTGTCTGATATTTATGTTAAAAATACTCAGGTCACAGAATAGTAAATTACATTGAGAAATATAACCAATAACTTCTTACTAGTAATACATTTCTTGTTTTAGAAACATTACTAAGCATGGCAGTTTGTTTGTTTCTTTGTGTAATTATGGCAGCACATTTGTAAAAATTTTGGCTGGTAAAAAATCTGATTGGCTGGTAGATTTATTTTGTATCTACCTGCCACAGTGGCTGCTATACAAACAAGTTAGTTTTAGGCCCTGTCTAGGCCTGTCTTTTATCTGTCTGTGTCCTCTCCTTACCCTGTGTGTGTCTGACTGACTGTATCATCTTCTATCTGTCTGTGTCCTCTCCTTACCCTGTGTGTGTAGTTTGATAGAATAAAAGTTTACCAAACGCTCTTCAGCCCAGCTTGATCAAAACAGGAAATGATGTCTTGAACTGACTGACTGGGGATAATGGAGAATAGGTAGACTTTCTCTCCCCAACTAACTGTGTGTGTGTGTGTGTGGTTTGACTGTTAGTCCCACTGACTCTCTCCTCTGTCTCTGTGTGAGTGTGTGGTTTGACTGTTAGTCCCACTGACTCTCTCCTCTGTCTCTGTGTGAGTGTGTGGTTTGACTGTTAGTCCCACTGACTCTCTCCTCTGTCTCTGCAGCGCTGCACTCAGGCCGGCCAGTCGTTGATGGAGTTCTTGCAGGGGAGCGGTGACTACTGCCACGCCCAACATCTCAGCGCTTGAGCCCAGGCCCCCCGGGGGGAGGATGGCCCTGCTGCCCTGCTGCACCTCCCACCCCTGAATGTCCACAGCCAGGTCGCCCTCTCAACCCAGACCCAGCCACCCCCACTCTGACTGTAGACTGAGCGACGGACGGCAGGCCCACTAACTCACCAGATGGGGTAGTGAGTGTCGGTGGCCAAGGGCAGCGTAAGCTAACGGACAGCTACCTCTTCACCCCCGGCACCTTACTCTTCACCCTGTCCAACCCCCACTCTATTCCCAGCACCCCAAGACACCCTGGACAGGAGAGACTTGAGAGGACCTTGTAAAGTCCTTCTGAGGTGGGGTGTTGTTGCTGGGGTTTGTTCCTCAGCCTCAGAGAGACTAGCAGGGGTGACCTGCCTTCTTGGCTTCCTGCCTGGCTTCCTGCCTGCTGTGTCAGGACAGTGTAGTGTAGCTGGTGGGCTGGGTGCTCCCCTGTCAGGGTGGGTGCGGGCCCCTGGGTCTGGGTCGACGTCGTGGCGTCTTCTCCTGAGAGTGGGATCCTCAGTGTGTCCAGAATGAACCGTCCGGCTCCCCCCGTCGAGGTCTCCTACAAGAACATGAGGTTCCTCATCACACACAACCCCACCAACGCCACCCTCGACACCTTCATCGAGGTGAGACAGAGAAGAATCTTCCACACAACACCACTAACACCACTCTTATCACCTTCATCGAGGTGAGACAGAGAAGAACCTTCCAGACTGTTCTGGCTCTCGGTCGTCTAATCCTGCTGAGTTAGAAGTGGTACCTAGGTAACTGATCTACAATCAGATTACTCCTCCGGGTTCACACTGCACGTTCTTAGCCCAGGGCTAAGCTTCATGAATATTCATGTTAGGTGAAAATGGAAATGTCACAATGAATGGAATTTGATGACAATTAATATTTAAATTGGGTGACAATCTGTGATTGGCTAACCCTGAAAACTTGGTTCTAAGAACAGAGTGTGAGCCTCTCAGGAAAACCCAGAACTGATGGTAGATCAGCATCTAGGGAAAACTTAATCCTACTCGGTCTGATTGGTATTACCACTGTAACTAGCTGTGTCATGTGACAGGGCGGTTACCAAATCAATCTAACTGGTATTACAACTGTCATTGTCACACCTCCGACTCATGAATGGTTTTAATGAAGTTACCTCTCCCTATTCCAGGACCTGAAGCAGTATGGTGCAACAACAGTGGTGCGGGTGTGTGAGGTCACCTACGACAAGACACCTCTGGAGAAGGATGGCATCACAGTCATGGTGCGCAAAGATACACACACACACACATCGGATCCCTCTTCTCTACACTCTGTCACTAGGGTCCTATTCACTCGGAACCAAATGGAAGCAAAACAGGCTGAAAGGAAGGGGACCTACCTGAATTTGTCCAATGAGAAAAGCTTTTTCATTTTTCTGTTGCAAGACGTTTTGCTACGGTGCCAAAAGTTCTGGTACGCTGTGCACTAATGAATACGACCCTGGTGGTGTTCAGTAGGTACAAAATGAGGTGAAACGTGGCCTGCTACTGTCTGAACTGGCCCATTGTGACTAGTCTACTGCTATCTGAACTGGTCCATTGAGACTAGTCTACTGCTATCTGAACTGGTCCATTGAGACTAGTCTACTGGTATCTGAACTGGTCCATTGAGACTAGTCTACTGGTATCTGAACTGGTCCATTGAGACTAGTCTGAACTGGAACTGGTCCATTATCTGAACTGGTCCATTGAGACTAGTCTACTGGTATCTGAACTGGTCCATTGAGACTAGTCTACTGCTATCTGAACTGGTCCATTGAGACTAGTCTACTGCTATCTGAACTGGTCCATTGAGACTAGTCTACTGCTATCTGAACTGGTCCATTGAGACTAGTCTACTGCTATCTGAACTGGTCCATTGAGACTAGTCTACTGCTATCTGAACTGGTCCATTGAGACTAGTCTACTGCTATCTGAACTGGTCCATTGAGACTAGTCTACTGCTATCTGAACTGGTCCATTGAGACTAGTCTACTGCTATCTGAACTGGTCCATTGAGACTAGTCTACTGCTATCTGAACTGGTCCATTGAGACTAGTCTACTCGCTCTGTTTCAAAACATTTTCTCCAGTATGTTCTTACTGACCCTGTTTCCTCTCTCTCTGCCATGTGGAGGATGTTATTCATGATCTCACCCTGCTGCACATGTGTTGGAGTAGAGGAAACACTACCTCCTGCCCCGAACACACACACACACACACACACACACACACACACACACACACACACACACACACATCTGGCTCAGCGTCAGGGTTTACCTCATGGTTTTACTCCTCTCTTGTCTCCCAACATCCTCTCCTCTCACCTGGTCTTTCTTTTTCTTCACTCTCTCTCCTTTCTCTCTCCATTCTCTCCCTCTGAGTTAATAACTTTGTTGGGAGCAGAGAGCGAGTACCCTCTCAGAGGAGGGGTAGCATCAGATGAGAAGAATGTAGGGATGTAGAGATAGCCAGAGGCCCGGGTTACATAAGGCCCTTAACCACCCTCTGTCTGTTGTGTTATCAGAGTGACACGGTCACACAGAGTCCTCTCTCTTCTCTTCCCTGTGTGAGAGAGAGCCTTGCATCCTGGCTGACTGAGTCCTCTCTCTTCTCTTCCCTGTGTGAGAGAGAGCCTTGTATCCTGGCTGACTGAGTCCTCTCTCTTCTCTTCCCTGTGTGAGAGAGAGCCTTGTATCCTGGCTGACTGAGTCCTCTCTCTTCTCTTCCTGACTGAGTCCTCTCTCTTCTCTTCCCTGTGTGAGAGAGAGAGCCTTGTATCCTGGCTGACTGAGTCCGGCTCTGGTCAAAGGTAGTGCACTATGTAGGGAATAGGGTGCCATTTGGGACGTACCCTTGTACACTTGCTGACTGACTGGCTCAGTGCCTCCTCTTCAATAGGAACACAGCAGAGAGCAGAATATTAGCCACCAGCTGAGAGAGACTGGCTGGCAGGTGAAACCCAGTTCCCTGTTCCCCTCCACATCTCCCTGAACTCCAAATGAAAACCATGTTGTCTGTCTCATTCAGAACACTGTGTAATGTGCTGTTCTGTCTGACATGGCTCGTGATGCTTTCATTGCTCAAAGAGGTTATTTATTGGCATTATATGGAGAAATGTTACTCCCTCAATCTCTGCTTTTGCAGGTTACTTTAGTCTTACCAGTGTATCAGTAATGGTGGGGGTATATTTGGAGGCCATATATAACCAGTAATAACAGTGGTAAGTACCAGAGGTGCGTCCATCCACCTTGTGACTGACTTAACATAGACCATCCTCTGTAGCATGTGATAACGTTCAGCTGGTTGATATAAAGGGACTGTGGACTCATTCAGGAAGTGGCCCAAAATGGCACCCTATTGTGTCTATATAGTGCACTACTTTTGAGCAGAGCTGTATGGTCCCTAATCATAAGTAGTGCACTGCACTATAAAGGGAATAAGGTGCCAGATTTGAGACCTACACTCTGCCAAACGTCTCGCTTGTTGTCGTATGAGAGTCAAGTTGCAGAGGAAGAAGGATACCATGGTGACAAGGTCCGTTCTGGGGGTTCCGAGAAACGGCCCAAGATGTTCTTCTGGCCACAATTAGAACTCTGCCTCCTCCTCCTCCAAGCTCTTGTCTCAAGCTCTGGGCTGCGTTGGTTGGACTTGGAATGAGCTTCACGACATGAATAGCTTACTGTTGACATACCAGGCGGCTCTGTTCACCTCTTAGTAGATGTAAATGTTATTTTTAACCACATCCTCTCTACAGTCGAAGATTCTATTAGGGAGAGATTTACTCTCAAGGTTGTCACAACAGGTTCACCCATTATGGAGTTCTGTGGCGTCAAAACAGACATGTAAATGGACATTTCTGTATCTTCGGTGTTGTGGTGACTTTTCCATATCTTGACGCCCACAACTTCTTTAGATATCCACAACAGGATGCAGAGCAATTCAAGGCATTTCATGTGAGGTTAGGGTCAGGCCTTGCCATGTACAGGATTTAGTGTCCTACCTGGAACATTGAACAGAGAGTAGAATGGATCCTGTGGTGGGTTTTGGCTGTGTGTTACTGGTAGAATGGATCCTGTTGTGGGTTTTGCCTGTGTGTTACTGGTAGAATGGATCCGGTTGTGGGTTTTGCCTGTGTGTTACTGGTAGATTGGGTCCTGTTGTGGGTTTTGCCTGTGTGTTACTGGTAGAATGGATCCTGTGGTGGGTTACTGGTAGAATAGATCCTGTTGTGGGTTACTGGTAGAATGGATCCTGTTGTGGGTTTTGCCTGTGTGTTATTGGTAGAATGGATCCTGTTGTGGGTTTTGCCTGTGTGTTACTGGTAGAATGGGTCCTGTGGTGGGTTACTGGTAGAATGGGTCCTGTGGTGGGTTACTGGTAGAATGGGTCCTGTGGTGGGTTACTGGTAGAATGGGTCCTGTGGTGGGTTACTGGTAGAATGGATCCTGTGGTGGGTTACTGGTAGGATGGATCCTGTGGTGGGTTACTGGTAGAATGGATCCTGTGGTGGGTTACTGGTAGAATGGATCCTGTGGTGGGTTACTGGTAGAATTGATCCTGTGGTGGGTTACTGGTAGAATGGATCCTGTTGTGTGTTTTGCCTGTGTGTTACTGGTAGAATGGGTCCTGCTGTGTGTCTAAAATGGTGCCCTAATATCCTATATGTTGCATTACTTTGTACCATTTTTTCCCATGGCAAAAATGTAAACCCGAAGCAGACCAAACTCGTTGATCCTTTAACCTGCTGGATGTTGTGGCTGTAGTTTGAAAAGCCATGTGACTCTGGATGACGACATAATGATGTTTCCAACATTATGGCTGTTTTCCCCAAAAAGTTACAGCCGCTTGATGTTTTGTTTCCTTGTCACGATACTAATGAGTATCGCGACCCCTGGTATGGTCCCGACCCCTGGTATGGTCCCGACCCTGGGCTCTGGGTCCTATGACCCGTTTGGGACGCACCCTGCAGTGTCCATGTGGAACGACCCTTAACCCCAGGATAGAGTTGGTTCACAGCCACCACACCTGTTGTTCCCTCACTGGAGATGATCAGAAGAAAACCGCAGTAGGAAGCGCTGACAAGATATCCTCTTGTTCGATCCTGTAGTATCAGTCCTTCAGATCAATTTCTTGTTTTGTTTTTTTGAGAGAGAAAGTCCCAGTTGCACCCTTCTATTCATGGCAGTGTGAAATAGTGATGTCTTCATAACATCTTTCCCAGCCAGGCCTGTGATCCACTGGCTCAGCTGAGCCTCCAAGGGCTTTTGAAGGGAGTTGTTGTCTTGGTAACGCATTGTCGTCACACACACAAGATGTTTGTCCCTGGGAGCAGGTATTGTGTTGTTGGAAGTCCCACTCCACTAGAAGATAAGAGATGACTCTCTCTCCCTCTCTCTCTCTCTCTCTCTGTGTGTGTGTGTGTGTGTGTGTGTGTGTGTGTGTGTGTGTGTGTGTGTGTGTGTGTGTGTGTGTGTGTGTGTGTGTGTTTGTTATTTTTTTATATGTAACCTTTTATTTAACTAGGCAAGCCAGTTAAGAACAAATTCTTATTTACAATGACGGCCTACCCCGGCCAAACCCGGACAACGCTGGGCCGATTGTGCGCCGCCCTATGGGACTCCCAATCACGGCCGGATGTGATACAGTGTCTGATGGGTCTCTAGTGACTGATCCCTCCTAGACACCCATGGATTCTGCTTTAAGCCTTCATCTGTCAAATGGAGGAGTTAAACAGCTGGTTTGAGCATCCTTGATGCTGTATGGTGCATTAGGTCTGTATCTGACCAGGTGATGGATGTCTTGGTTCATCTACCATCATTGTCTAATCCTTCAATGAAAGAGTGTTTGTCATTATAGGGGATGGTAGCCCAACATGGCCAGAAAAATACATTGTATCCAACCGACTGATTAATGTACACTAGCCAAACCAATTAAATGTTGACGTCAAACAGTTCCCCACAGTTCACTCAGTGAAGAAGAGGTGACCACACATCTGTTCTCTGTTGTGGTTCTGTACCAACTACAAACAAACTCCTTATAGTGTTGTCTGTGTTGACAGAAGGCTTTCCTGATGCTGTGGGTGCTGATGGAACATGTTTTGTGTCCCAAATGGCACCCTATTGCCTACATTGTGCACTACTTTTGACCAAAGCCCTATTGTAGTGCACTATATAGGGAATTAGGGTACCATTTGAGACGAATCTAGGCCCTCAGAAACCACCATTCGCTGACTGAATGTTCCCACTGTTTGGATGGGAGGTGCTTGTTGAGATGGCAGGAACAGTGAATAGTGTAGGAAGGACACAGTGTGTGTCTGTGGGGACCATGTTGGTACACTCTGTGTTCCTCCCTGTTACGTGGGTACAGATGTCTCATTTCAGTGTGTTGTCTGTGGGGACAGTTGGTTCATATTGCGAGTCATGCTTAGATGACTGAGGTTGGTACACTCTGTGTTCCTCCCTGTTACGTGGGTACAGATGTCTCATTTCACAGTGTGTGTCTGTGGGGACAGTTGGTTCATGTTGTGAGTCATGCTTAGATGACTGAGGTTGGTACACTCTGTGTTCCTCCCTGTTACGTGGGTACAGATGTCTCATTTCACAGTGTGTGTCTGTGGGGACAGTTGGTTCATGTTGTGAGTCATGCTTAGATGACTGAGGTTGGTACACTCTGTGTTCCTCCCTGTTACGTGGGTACAGATGTCTCATTTCACAGTGTGTGTCTGTGGGGACAGTTGGTTCATGTTGTGAGTCATGCTTAGATGACTGAGGTTGGTACACTCTGTGTTCCTCCCTGTTACGTGGGTACAGATGTCTCATTTCACAGTGTGTGTCTGTGGGGACAGTTGGTTCATGTTGTGAGTCATGCTTAGATGACTGAGGTTGGTACACTCTGTGTTCCTCCCTGTTACGTGGGTACAGATGTCTCATTTCACAGTGTGTGTCTGTGGGGACAGTTGGTTCATATTGCGAGTCATGCTTAGATGACTGAGGTTGGTACACTCTGTGTTCCTCCCTGTTACGTGGGTACAGATGTCTCATTTCACAGTGTGTAGCGGCTTGGAACCAGTTGTTTCAGACATGCAGCGCTTCACAAACTCTTTTAAAAACATTCACCCTCAGTAGGGGATTCTGCTTTGTCTGGTTCCTCAGTTTGAAGTAGATAGGGGTGCAGTGTAGAGCTGCTTTGTCTCGTAACAATGGGCTCCCTCAGAGTGCCAATGCTAATCAGCTGTTTCTGTCAGAGAGACAGAACTGTACTGTTTATGATGTGTGATGCTGAAGACCAATTCCCACATTGTGTTGACAATTACATTGTTTTCTAATGTGAATGTATTTGTATGTTTTCCAGGACTGGGCCTTTGATGACGGTGCCCCTCCTCCCACTAAGATCGTGGATGATTGGCTGAACCTGCTGAAGACTAAGTTCCGTGAGGACCCTGGCTGCTGCGTGGCGGTGCACTGTGTTGCCGGGCTGGGACGGTACGGATCATTTAATACTCTTCTGTCTTAGGGTTCTCATTGGGTGAGACAGTTGAACCAAGATCACAAGGCTGCAGTGTCATCCACCCACTGTGACGGCCACTGTCCCAGCAGCCACCAGTCTCTCCCCTTCTCCTACAGCCTGACCAGGGCCCTCTCTCTGCATGCAGACAGAACCAAGCCAACTGTTAGCCAAGGGCCCTCTCTCTGCATGCAGACAGAACCAAGCCAACTGTTAGCCAAGGGCCCTCTCTCTGCATGCAGACAGAACCAAGCCAACTGTTAGCCAAGGGCCCTCTCTCTGCATGCAGACAGAACCAAGCCAACTGTTAGCCAAGGGCCCTCTCTCTGCATGCAGACAGAACCAAGCCAACTGTTAGCCAAGGGCCACTCCTTCACAACTAATCCACTGTTTATTATTCAAAGCACAGAGGTTGAGTTCTGAAAAACGTTGAAGCAGCATTTTTTTCTATTGTGTGTCTAAGTGTTTCCTCTCAGATTGGATCTCTACTAGTTAGCTCACCAGAACTCTGGTCAAAAGTAGTGCACTATATAGGGAATAGGGTGCCATTTGGGATGTAGCCAGTTGTCTTGTGAAATGTCAGTTAGCTGTATTCTGGTTGGCCATGCCCAGACTTGTAATGTATGTTCTGTAGTTGAGCCTCTGGACTCCCGTTGGCATGCCGTACATTAGTTCTTATGGTTGGCCATGCCGTACATTAGTTCTTATGGTTGGCCATGCAGTACATTAGTTCTTATGGTTGGCCATGCAGTACATTAGTTCTTATGGTTGGCCATGCAGTACATTAGTTCCTATGGTTGGCCATGTAGTACATTAGTTCTTACGGTTGGCCATGCAGTACATTAGTTCGTACGGTTGGCCATGCAGTACATTAGTTCTTACGGTTGGCCATGCAGTACACTAGTTCTTACGGTTGGCCATGCCGTACACTAGTTCTTATGGTTGGCCATGCCGTACACTAGTTCTTATGGTTGGCCATGCCGTACACTAGTTCTTATGGTTGGCCATGCCGTACATTAGTTCTTATGGTTGGCCATGCAGTACATTAGTTCTTATGGTTGGCCATGCAGTACATTAGTTCGTACGGTTGGCCATGCAGTACATTCGTTTTACGGTTGGCCATGCAGTACATTAGTTCTTATGGTTGGCCATGCAGTACATTAGTTCGTACGGTTGGCCATGCAGTACACTAGTTCTTATGGTTGGCCATGCCGTACATTAGTTCTTATGGTTGGCCATGCAGTACATTAGTTTGTACGGTTGGCCATGCAGTACACTAGTTCTTATGGTTGGCCATGCCGTACATTAGTTCTTATGGTTGGCCATGCAGTACATTAGTTCGTACGGTTGGCCATGCAGTACATTAGTTCGTACGGTTGGCCATGCAGTACACTAGTTCTTATGGTTGGCCATGCCGTACATTAGTTCTTATGGTTGGCCATGCAGTACATTAGTTTGTACGGTTGGCCATGCAGTACACTAGTTCTTATGGTTGGCCATGCCGTACATTAGTTCTTATGGTTGGCCATGCAGTACATTAGTTCTTATGGTTGGCCATGCAGTACATTAGTTTGTACGGTTGGCCATGCAGTACATTAGTTTGTACGGTTGGCCATGCAGTACATTAGTTCGTATGCAGGCAAACCAAGCGGTTGGCCATGCAGTACATTAGTTCGTACGGTTGGCCATGCAGTACATTAGTTCGTACGGTTGGCCATGCAGTACATTAGTTCTTACGGTTGGCCATGCAGTACATTAGTTCTTATGGTTGGCCATGCAGTACATTAGTTCTTATGGTTGGCCATGCAGTACATTAGTTCTTATGGTTGGCCATGCAGTACATTAGTTCTTATGGTTGGCCATGCAGTACATTAGTTCTTATGTTTGGCCATGCAGTACATTAGTTCTTACGGTTGGCCATGCAGTACATTAGTTCTTACGGTTGGCCATGCAGTACATTAGTTCTTACGGTTGGCCATGCAGTACATTAGTTCTTACGGTTGGCCATGCAGTACATTAGTTCTTATGGTTGGCCATGCAGTACATTAGTTCTTATGGTTGGCCATGCAGTACATTAGTTCTTATGGTTGGCCATGCAGTACATTAGTTCTTATGGTTGGCCATGCCGTACATTAGTTCTTATGGTTGGCCATGCAGTACATTAGTTTGTACGGTTGGCCATGCAGTACACTAGTTCTTATGGTTGGCCATGCCGTACATTAGTTCTTATGGTTGGCCATGCAGTACATTAGTTCTTATGGTTGGCCATGCAGTACATTAGTTTTACGGTTGGCCATGCAGTACATTAGTTCGTACGGTTGGCCATGCAGTACATTAGTTCGTACGGTTGGCCATGCAGTACATTAGTTCGTACGGTTGGCCATGCAGTACATTAGTTCGTACGGTTGGCCATGCAGTACATTAGTTCTTATGGTTGGCCATGCAGTACATTAGTTCTTATGGTTGGCCATGCAGTACATTAGTTCTTATAGTTGGCCATGCAGTACATTAGTTCTTATGGTTGGCCATGCAGTACATTAGTTCTTATGGTTGGCCATGCAGTACATTAGTTCTTATGGTTGGCCATGCAGTACATTAGTTCTTATGGTTGGCCATGCAGTACATTAGTTCTTACGGTTGGCCATGCAGTACATTAGTTCTTACGGTTGGCCATGCAGTACATTAGTTCTTACGGTTGGCCATGCAGTACATTAGTTCTTATGGTTGGCCATGCAGTACATTAGTTCTTATGGTTGGCCATGCAGTACATTAGTTCTTATGGTTGGCCATGCAGTACATTAGTTCGTACGGTTGGCCATGCAGTACATTAGTTCGTACGGTTGGCCATGCAGTACATTAGTTCTTACGGTTGGCCATGCAGTACATTAGTTCGTACGGTTGGCCATGCAGTACATTAGTTCTTATGGTTGGCCATGCAGTACATTAGTTCTTACGGTTGGCCATGCAGTACATTAGTTCTTATGGTTGGCCATGCAGTACATTAGTTCTTACGGTTGGCCATGCAGTACATTAGTTCTTACGGTTGGCCATGCAGTACATTAGTTCTTACGGTTGGCCATGCAGTACACTAGTTCTTATGGTTGGCCATGCAGTACACTAGTTCTTATGGTTGGCCATGCAGTACATTAGTTCTTATGGTTGGCCATGCCGTACATTAGTTCTTATGGTTGGCCATGCAGTACACTAGTTCTTATGGTTGGCCATGCAGTACATTAGTTCGTACGGTTGGCCATGCCGTACATTAGTTCTTAAGGTTGGCATGCCAACCAACATAACAGAGGAGTTGACTAAATAGAAGCACAAACTGATCTGGTTACCAGACTCATTTTAGCCCTGTCCTGTCTGGTGTTCCTTCAGGTGTCCTCTATGGCAGAGGAGAGACAACGAGTCACATCTGTACTGATGGAGTATATTAGCTAGCTGGTAGAGGAGAAAATGTCTCAAATGGTACCCTATTCTATACATAGTGCACTACTTTTGACCAGAGCCCTGTGGGCAATATGGAGCCAGGTTAAACCAGGCCTTTGGTACTAATAATGGTTGAGCTCATTGGTAGGAAGCTGAAGGAGCCCCTGTTCCCCTCCCCTCCTGGGTAAGCTGAAGGAGCCCCTGTTCCCCTCCCCTCCTGGGTAAGCTGAAGGAGCCCCCCCAATCCCCTGACTTCCCCAGGCTCTTCCCTCCCTCCCATCCTGTGTTAGCTGAAGGAGCTCCCCAGCCCCCTGACCTCCCCAGACTCTTCCCTCCCTCCCCTCTCTGTGTTAACTGAAGGAGCCACCCAGCCCCCTGACCTCCCCAGGCTCTTCCCTCCCCTCCTGTGTTAGCTGAAGGAGTCACCCAGCCCCCTGACCTCCCCAGACTCTTCCCTCCCTCCCCTCTCTGTGTTAGCTGAAGGAGCCACCCAGCCCCCTGACCTCCCCAGGCTCTTCCCTCCCCTCCTGTGTTAGCTGAAGGAGCTCCCCAGCCCCCTGACCTCCCCAGGCTCTTCCCTCCCCTCCTGTGTTAGCTGAAGGAGTCACCCAGCCCCCTGACCTCCCCAGACTCTTCCCTCCCTCCCCTCTCTGTGTTAGCTGAAGGAGCTCCCCAGCCCCCTGACCTCCCCAGGCTCTTCCCTCCCCTCCTGTGTTAGCTGAAGGAGCACCCAGCCCCCCTCTGTTAGCTCCCCCCTGACCTCCCCAGGCTCTTCCCTCCCCTCCTGTGTTAGCTGAAGGAGCCACCCAGCCCCCTGACCTCCCCAGGCTCTTCCCTCCCCTCCTGTGTTAGCTGAAGGAGCCACCCAGCCCCCTGACCTCCCCAGGCTCTTCCCTCCCCTCCTGTGTTAGCTGAAGGAGCCACCCAGCCCCCTGACCTCCCCAGGCTCTTCCCTCCCCTCCTGTGTTAGCTGAAGGAGCCACCCAGCCCCCTGACCTCCCCAGACTCTTCCCTCCCTCCCCTCTCTGTGTTAGCTGAAGGAGCCCCCCCCAGCCCCCTGACCTCCCCAGGCTCTTCTCTCCCCTCCTGTGTTAGCTGAAGGAGCTCCCCAGCCCCCCCTCTCTGGGTAAGCTGAAGGAGCTCCCCAGCCTCCCCTCCCTGGGTTGGTGAAGCACCGTCTATCTCTGACGTACTGGAGACCTCCTCTGGGACTCGTCTGTGGTTTTTGACAGGGCGCCAATGTTTACTTTACTCTGAACTGTTTGTTGTCCTGTTAATCAGCTGGGGAGTCTTTGGCTTTCAGCTGGTAACCTCTGCAACATCTAAGTGGTCTGGGGGCTGAAATGGCTTGACAGGGTGGAGTTAGATGAATATGTTTGAATGTCTCATGTCCATGCAGGCAGGCACCTCATCTGTTTCACTGATTCCTAGAAGTCCCGTGTTTGTGTTAGTGGTGTTATGCTCTTCAGCTCTCTATTTCCACACTGACTTACCGTAACCACAGCAACAACCCATATAAGGCTAGAAAAGGGGAAAGTGGGCTACAGCTTTTCCTAATGATTTGTTACCTGTAAATATTAGTGGCCAAATACAGCACAACTAGTTCCAGCTCTCAACGCGCAGCAGGGCTTTCCTTTGTCCAAACCAGAATGAACTCCATTCCCTGGGAACTGGCTGTGTTGTGACAACATGGAGAGAGAGACGTTGCTGGGGGCATAACAGGAAGGATACTAATGGATGTCTTTAATTCCCCGTCTTAATATGTGAATGCTGTTTCTAACGTCCCAAATGGCGCTATATTCCCTATTAAGTGCACTACTTTTGACCAGGGCCCATAAGTTTCTGACTGTGTCTTTAAGTCCCAGTATTAACAGCAGTCTGACTGTGTCTTTAAGTCCCAGTATTAACAGCAGTCTGACTGTGTCTTTAAGTCCCAGTATTAACAGCAGTCTGACTGTGTCTTTAAGTCCCAGTATTAACAGCAGTCTGACTGTGTCTTTAAGTCCCAGTATTAGTAGCAGTCTGACTGTGTCTTTAAGTCCCAGTATTAACAGCAGTCTGACTGTGTCTTTAAGTCCCAGTATTAGTAGCAGTCTGACTGTGTCTTTAAGTCCCAGTATTAGTAGCAGTCTGACTGTGTCTTTAAGTCCCAGTATTAGTAGCAGTCTGACTGTGTCTTTAAGTCCCAGTATTAGCAGCAGTCTGACTGTGTCTTTAAGTCCCAGTATTAACAGCAGTCTGACTGTGTCTTTAAGTCCCAGTATTAACAGCAGTCTGACTGTGTCTTTAAGTCCCAGTATTAGTAGCAGTCTGACTGTGTCTTTAAGTCCCAGTATTAGTAGCAGTCTGACTGTGTCTTTAAGTCCCAGTATTAGTAGCAGTCTGACTGTGTCTTTAAGTCCCAGTATTAATCCCAGTATTAGTAGCAGTCTGACTGTGTCTTTATTAGTCCCAGTATTAGTAGCAGTCTGACTGTGTCTTTAAGTCCCAGTATTAACAGCAGTCTGACTGTGTCTTTAAGTCCCAGTATTAACAGCAGTCTGACTGTGTCTTTAAGTCCCAGTATTAACAGCAGTCTGACTGTGTCTTTAAGTCCCAGTATTAACAGCAGTCTGACTGTGTCTTTAAGTCCCAGTATTAACAGCAGTCTGACTGTGTCTTTAAGTCCCAGTATTAACAGCAGTCTGACTGTGTCTTTAAGTCCCAGTATTAGTAGCAGTCTGACTGTGTCTTTAAGTCCCAGTATTAGTAGCAGTCTGACTGTGTCTTTAAGTCCCAGTATTAACAGCAGTCTGACTGTGTCTTTAAGTCCCAGTATTAGTAGCAGTCTGACTGTGTCTTTAAGTCCCAGTATTAGTAGCAGTCTGACTGTGTCTTTAAGTCCCAGTATTAACAGCAGTCTGACTGTGTCTTTAAGTCCCAGTATTAGTAGCAGTCTGACTGTGTCTTTAAGTCCCAGTAAGTCCCAGTATTAACAGCAGTCTGACTGTGTCTTTAAGTCTCAGTATTAACAGCAGTCTGACTGTGTCTTTAAGTCCCAGTATTAACAGCAGTCTGACTGTGTCTTTAAGTCCCAGTATTAACAGCAGTCTGACGGTGTCTTTAAGTCCCAGTATTAACAGCAGTCTGACTGTGTCTTTAAGTCCCAGTATTAGTAGCAGTCTGACTGTGTCTTTAAGTCCCAGTATTAACAGCAGTCTGACTGTGTCTTTAAGTCCCAGTATTAGTAGCAGTCTGACTGTGTCTTTAAGTCCCAGTATTAGTAGCAGTCTGACTGTGTCTTTAAGTCCCAGTATTAACAGCAGTCTGACTGTGTCTTTAAGTCCCAGTATTAACAGCAGTCTGACTGTGTCTTTAAGTCCCAGTATTAACAGCAGTCTGACTGTGTCTTTAAGTCCCAGTATTAACAGCAGTCTGACTGTGTCTTTAAGTCCCAGTATTAGTAGCAGTCTGACTGTGTCTTTAAGTCCCAGTATTAACAGCAGTCTGACTGTGTCTTTAAGTCCCAGTATTAACAGCAGTCTGACTGTGTCTTTAAGTCCCAGTATTAACAGCAGTCTGACTGTGTCTTTAAGTCCCCAGTCTGACTGTGTATTAACAGCAGTCTGACTGTGTCTTTAAGTCCCAGTATTAGTAGCAGTCTGACTGTCTTTGTCTTTAAGTCCCAGTATTAACAGCAGTCTGACTGTGTCTTTAAGTCCCAGTATTAGTAGCAGCATGTAAAGGCTGTTTCTTTGTGTTTCTCCCTCCAGGGCTCCTGTGCTGGTGGCTCTGGCTCTGATCGAGGGCGGGATGAAGTATGAGGAGGCAGTTCAGTTCATCAGGCAGTATGTACACCACACCTCTAGATTCAGTTCAGTTCATCAGGCAGTATGTACACCACCTCCAGATTCAGTTCATCAGGCAGTATGTACACCTCACCTCTAGATTCAGTTCAGTTCATCAGGCAGTATGTACACCACCTCCAGATTCAGTTCAGTTCATCAGGCAGTATGTACACCACACCTCTAGATTCAGTTCAGTTCATCAGGCAGTATGTACACCACACCTCTAGATTCAGTTCAGTTCATCAGGCAGTATGTACACCTCACCTCCAGATTCAGTTCAGTTCATCAGGCAGTATGTACACCACCTCCAGATTCAGTTCAGTTCATCAGGCAGTATGTACACCTCACCTCCCAAATTCAGTTCAGTTCATCAGGCAGTATGTACACCTCACCTCCAGATTCAGTTCAGTTCATCAGGCAGTATGTACACCTCACCTCCAGATTCAGTTCAGTTCATCAGGCAGTATGTACACCACACCTCCAGATTCAGTTCAGTTTATCAGGCAGTATGTACACCACCTCCAGATTCAGTTTCAGGCAGTATGTACTCCAGATTCAGTTCAGTTCATCAGGCAGTATGTACACCAGATTCAGTTCATCGGGCAGTATGTACACCAGATTCAGTTCATCAGACAGTATGTACACCTCACCTCTAGATTCAGTTCAGTTTATCAGGCAGTATGTACACCACCTCCAGATTCAGTTCAGTTTATCAGGCAGTAGGAACATCTCACCTTCCGTCTCTTGATGTTTTTGAGAGTGGAAGTCCACTCAACCTTTTTAGTGTTGTTCCTGTTTCATCTGACAGCTGTATATTTAGATGGGGACATCATGAGGAGGGAGAAAGGGATTGAACCGCTCTGTACTGAGGGGGATTATGGGACATCATGAGGAGGGAGAAAGGGATTGAACCGCTCTGTACTGAGGGGGATTATGGGACATCATGAGGAGGGAGAAAGTACAGAGCGGTTCAAACCGCTCTGTACTGAGGGGGATTATGGGACATCATGAGGAGGGAGAAAGGGATTGAACCGCTCTGTACTGAGGGGGATTATGGGACATCATGAGGAGGGAGGAAGGGATTGAACCGCTCTGTACTGAGGGGGATTATGGGACATCATGAGGAGGGAGAAAGGGATTGAACCGCTCTGTACTGAGGAGGATTATGGGACATCATGAATTGAAGGTGCTTTTTAGTCCAGGAATAAATAGGCTTCATGTGGATCTGGGAAAATCATCCCCTAAATGAATTATAATTGTCTCTTTACATGAGGGCCCTTATATACAGCAAAGGTGTGTGTGTGTGTGTGTGTGTGTGTGTGTGGCTACAGTGTCAAGCTGTTTAGCTTCACATATAAGGGGCCCCTAGTCCCCAAATGTTACACTGCTTTTAACCAGAGTGGACACTGTTCAGAAGTAGTGAACAGGGTGCCAATTGGGACACAACAGAGGTTCCTGTAGGGAGTAACAGTAGACCTGTCTCTCTCTGTCTCCTCAGGAAGCGCAGGGGAGCGATCAACAGCAAGCAGCTGACCTACCTGGAGAAATACCGCTCCAGACAGCGACTACGCTTCAAAGACCCTCACAAACACAAGAACAAGTGCTGTGTGATGTGATGATGTAGTGTGACCCCGCAGCCCGCCTGTTCTGACCCATATGGAACAACTACATGAACTTTAATATTGGACCGACCTCCACCCCGCTAAGATGCATTTAGGACTTGACCTGTTGTCTGTTTCCATGGGGACAGTTAGTTGCCACTGTTCTGTTGGGATTCTTCTGCTTCTCACTCTCAGGGCTGTTAGAGACCATCTCCTCTCTGATGTCTTTGAAAGAACACGTTCGTCCCCAACTGCCGGCCAATTGAACTCATAGAGAGGAAAAACAAACAAGCCCTATTTCCATCAAGTGTACACACACACACACACACACACACACTGACAAACTATTTTGCACTGATTGTGACATACTGTGACACACACACACAACGCCATTGACCACCAGACCAACCCCTCAACCAGCAGCAACACTGTCAGCTTGGTCCCAGGCCTGATCGTTCCTCTTTCCTCCCTGCTGCTAGGTAGCACTGCCCCAACCCAAAGCACTGTCAATGAAACACACCACTAGCTGTCACAACAGGTCTGCATCACCATACACCATGTTAACTGAAAGCCCCTGCTAGCCATGATGACATGAATGAAATAATCATGAAAAATAACAGATTTTATGCTGTCTGTGTGTTTTTATCTCAATGTTTCAAGGAAATCCAGTTTAACGTCTTTGTTAAATTGAAATGCCATCCACAGAGCTCAGCCATCTTGCTCCTTGCTCCGTTTTCATAATGCATGTAAGTTAACACTTGTTAGAATCATGTCCTTGTCTCCTTTTTTTGAGGATATGGGGATGCGGGATGGGACTTAAAATAGGACAAGGTTTTGTGCTGAGTCGCCGTTTTTTAAAATAGCAATATTTTTTACATTGTGATATGAAATACTCTGGGATTAGGATTCTTCACCACTGGTTGCTTCTGTTGTACAACATGAAGGATCTCAGTGTATCATGTAGGAGTCAGCTGAGCCTGGGTGGGCTTGGTAGGCAACACCGTCTGTGTCCCCGATGGCACGCTATTCCCTATATAGTGCACTACTTTTGACCAGAGGTCTATGGGCTACAATGCCTTGAAATATACACAAAAACATGGACTCGCACTGATCTTATGGGCTCCGGTCAAAAGTTGTGCACTATATAGGGAGTAGGGTGCCATCTGGGACGCGTACTATGCTTTGGGAACGTAAACATGGCGGTGCCCCGTAGTCGTCTCTGGGATGAAAAACAGCCAACTGAACCGTCTGCTCAGAAATAACGTCCTGGCTCTGCATCTGTCAGTGTGGATATAAATGTCTCTCATCCTGCCTCTGAAATAGCACCCTATTCCCCTTTTATAGTGCACTACTATATAGCACACTTTTGACTATAGTCCTATGGGCTCTGGTCAAAAGTGGTGCACTAAATAGGGAATAGGGTGCAAGACGCAGTCTCAGTTAAGGACCGGTACTGAAGGAATGACTCGTATCCTTGGAAGAAAGCTGTCACATTTATCTGCTGCCTTGGAAGTAACCCACTTCAGATTGTTCACAGTTAATGAAGTACAAGAAATAAAGTAATTGTTTAAAGTAAGCTGGACTGTTTTGTGTTTTATTCAGGAGTTGACTTGTGGGAGAACGAATCATTTTAAACAACCACTTTTGCCTTGTTGTGAAAGCAAGCTAAATGCTGCCATCTAGTGGCCATGTGTAGTTATTCACACATTATTAGTGGCATTTGTTGGCCTTCATTTTTGCAATTTCTGAAATAGATTTATCGTTTTCTCTTCAATGACCATATTGTTAATTTGATATTATAATATGGCACATGTATCATCTATAGTGTAGATTAAGTCATCATCTTATTATCTCAAACATTCCTGTTTGTACAACAATGACGTATGCTATACTGGCTACTTCCGGACGGAATCTAATTACAATTGAGAAAGAGGGCAGAGCTCGAGCTGCTAATTCTATGTCCTTTGTTGTATTATATAAACGTCTTGTCCGTAGTGATATTGTCTATATAAATCACGCAGGTATTTTTGCCTGTGGCACGTCCGATATAGCTAATTCTGGAAAGGACCCGAGATAAACGCAAGGCACAGTGCAGACGGTAGGCTAATTAAAATGCATCTTTGTCTTGCATGAGCATCCTTATTAGCCGGCACCCAATAATGTAGGCCAAGTCTAACGGTTCAAAATGTGTTCTGGTCATTGTGTGAAAACCTAGGCGCACCACGATTTTAACTGGAGAATACATGGTTTTACTGGTGATGGGGAGAACAATCTAGAAATGAAATGTATTCAATGTGCTGCAAATGTAGCAAAACATGGTCAATGTATCTACAGCGTAATAAGCCTCACCATGGTATCCAGGGCCATTGCTTTTCCGTTTTTATTATTTAATTGGTAGTTGTTATAATAGGCGAGTCCACACTGTCAAATACTGTATGATGTACAGTATTTGTAATGCATGATATCAACATTTCTCTACCATCATGCCATAGGCTACAATCCTCATTTCTGCTTGTTTTGTTTTGCATGCCTCGGTCTGCTCGGTCATCCATCAGGATTTAAAATAAAGTTTTTTCTTTGTCTCGTAGTGTTTTGTCATTTTATTTATGTTTTGCATTACGTTCCCACTTCTCATTTTCATAATGTAATAGCACCTACTTACTGATCGTGCAGGTAAAGAAAATATTTGTACTGTAACGACCCTGGGTTTATAAGCGCGGAAATCGACTCTGCAGCACGAGCATGCTTTTGCGGCACAGTCAATAGCGCGCCGGACCTCGAGCTAGAAGGTCGCGGGTTCGAGACTTGCTCCCTGCTGTTTCATTACAGTACGTTGTTCATTTAGTATCAAATGTATAATTTGCTTTCAAAATGTACTTGCCACTTTCCAATGTAATACCTGCATCTTTGGGAGTTGCATCTCCTTGGCTCCTAGTGCTGTAAATAGTTCCATCCATATAATTAGAATAAATGATGTTCCATTCTCACTGTGCTTTGGCAGTCCAATCACACAATTTCATGTCGAATTGAACATCCCAACCATTCGCCCATACGCTAGTTTGTGTTTCCGGCATTGATAGATACACAATGATACTGAACAGAGATTAAACCTATAGGTGGACATGATACTGATACAGAGATTAACCCTATAGGTGGACATGACACTGATACAGAGATTAAACCTATAGGTGGACATGATACTGATACAGAGATTAACCCTATAGGTGGACATGACACTGATACAGAGATTAAACCTATAGGTGGATACTGATACAGAGATTAAACCTATAGGTGGATACTGAAGCAGAGATTAAACCTATAGGTGGATACTGAAGCAGAGATTAAACCTATAGGTGGACATGACACTGATACAGAGATTAAACCTATAGGTGGACATGATACTGATACAGAGATTAAACCTATAGGTGGATACTGATGCAGAGATTAAACCTATAGGTGGACATGATACTGATACAGAGATTAAACCTATAGGTGGACATGATACTGATACAGAGATTAAACCTATAGGTGGACATGATACTGATACAGAGATTAAACCTATAGGTGGACATGATACTGATACAGAGATTAAACCTATAGGTGGATACTGATGCAGAGATTAAACCTATAGGTGGACATGATACTGATACAGAGATTAAACCTATAGGTGGACATGACACTGATACAGAGATTAAACCTATAGGTGGACATGACACTGATACAGAGATTAAACCTATAGGTGGACATGATACTGATACAGAGATTAAACCTATAGGTGGACATGATACTGATACAGAGATTAAACCTATAGGTGGACATGATACTGATACAGAGATTAAACCTATAGGTGGACATGATACTGATACAGAGATTAAACCTATAGGTGGACATGATACTGATACAGAGATTAAACCTATAGGTGGATACTGATGCAGAGATTAAACCTATAGGTGGACATGACACTGATACAGAGATTAAACCTATAGGTGGACATGATACTGATACAGAGATTAAACCTATAGGTGGATACTGATACAGAGATTAACCCTATAGGTGGACATGATACTGATACAGAGATTAAACCTATAGGTGGACATGATACTGATACAGAGATTAAACCTATAGGTGGACATGATACTGATACAGAGATTAAAGCTATAGGTGGATACTGATACAGAGATTAACCCTATAGGTGGACATGATACTGATACAGAGATTAAAGCTATAGGTGGATACTGATACAGAGATTAACCCTATAGGTGGACATGATACTGATACAGAGATTAAACCTATAGGTGGACATGATACTGATACAGAGATTAACCCTATAGGTGGACATGATACTGATACAGAGATTAAAGCTATAGGTGGACATGATACTGATACAGAGATTAAACCTATAGGTGGACATGATACTGATACAGAGATTAAACCTATAGGTGGATACTGATGCAGAGATTAAACCTATAGGTGGACATGACACTGATACAGAGATTAAACCTATAGGTGGACATGATACTGATACAGAGATTAAACCTATAGGTGGACATGATACTGATACAGAGATTAAACCTATAGGTGGACATGACACTGATACAGAGATTAAACCTATAGGTGGACATGATACTGATACAGAGATTAAACCTATAGGTGGACATGATACTGATACAGAGATTAAACCTATAGGTGGACATGACACTGATACAGAGATTAAACCTATAGGTGGACATGATACTGATACAGAGATTAAACCTATAGGTGGATACTGATGCAGAGATTAAACCTATAGGTGGACATGATACTGATACAGAGATTAAACCTATAGGTGGACATGATACTGATACAGAGATTAAACCTATAGGTGGATACTGATGCAGAGATTAAACCTATAGGTGGACATGACACTGATACAGAGATTAACCCTATAGGTGGACATGATACTGATACAGAGATTAAACCTATAGGTGGACATGATACTGATACAGAGATTAAACCTATAGGTGGACATGATACTGATACAGAGATTAAACCTATAGGTGGACATGATACTGATACAGAGATTAAACCTATAGGTGGACATGATACAGATACAGAGATTAAACCTATAGGTGGATACTGATACAGAGATTAAACCTGTAGGTGGACATGATACTGATACAGAGATTAAACCTATAGGTGGATACTGATACAGAGATTAACCCTATAGGTGGACATGATACTGATACAGAGATTAAACCTATAGGTGGACATGATACTGATACAGAGATTAAACCTATAGGTGGACATGATACTGATACAGAGATTAAAGCTATAGGTGGATACTGATACAGAGATTAACCCTATAGGTGGACATGATACTGATACAGAGATTAAAGCTATAGGTGGATACTGATACAGAGATTAACCCTATAGGTGGACATGATACTGATACAGAGATTAAACCTATAGGTGGACATGATACTGATACAGAGATTAACCCTATAGGTGGACATGATACTGATACAGAGATTAAAGCTATAGGTGGACATGATACTGATACAGAGATTAAACCTATAGGTGGACATGATACTGATACAGAGATTAAACCTATAGGTGGATACTGATGCAGAGATTAAACCTATAGGTGGACATGACACTGATACAGAGATTAAACCTATAGGTGGACATGATACTGATACAGAGATTAAACCTATAGGTGGATACTGATGCAGAGATTAAACCTATAGGTGGACATGACACTGATACAGAGATTAACCCTATAGGTGGACATGATACTGATACAGAGATTAAACCTATAGGTGGACATGATACTGATACAGAGATTAACCCTATAGGTGGACATGATACTGATACAGAGATTAAACCTATAGGTGGACATGATACTGATACAGAGATTAAACCTATAGGTGGACAGGATACTGATGCAGAGATTAAACCTATAGGTGGACATGATACTGATACAGAGATTAAACCTATAGGTGGACATGATACTGATACAGAGATTAAACCTATAGGTGGACATGATACTGATACAGAGATTAAACCTATAGGTGGACATGATACTGATACAGAGATTAAACCTATAGGTGGACATGATACTGATACAGAGATTAAACCTATAGGTGGACATGATACAGATACAGAGATTAAACCTATAGGTGGATACTGATACAGAGATTAAACCTGTAGGTGGACATGATACTGATACAGAGATTAAACCTATAGGTGGATACTGATACAGAGATTAAACCTATAGGTGGATACTGATGCAGAGATTAAACCTATAGGTGGATACTGATACAGAGATTAAACCTATAGGTGGACATGATACTGATACAGAGATTAAACCTATAGGTGGACATGATACTGATACAGAGATTAAAGCTATAGGTGGATACTGATACAGAGATTAAACCTATAGGTGGACATGATACCTATACAGAGATTAAACCTATAGGTGGACATGATACTGATACAGAGATTAAACCTATAGGTGGATACTGATACAGAGATTAAACCGATAGGTGGATACTGATACAGAGATAAAACCTATAGGTGGATACTGATACAGAGATTAAACCTATAGGTGGACATGATACAGATACAGAGATTAAACCTATAGGTGGACATGATACTGATACAGAGATTAACCCTATAGGTGGACATGATACTGATACAGAGATTAAACCTATAGGTGGACATGACAATGATACAGAGATTAAACCTATAGGTGGACATGATACAGATACAGAGATTAAACCTATAGGTGGACATGATACCTATACAGAGATTAAACCGATAGGTGGACATGATACAGAGATTAAACCTAACTGTGGACATGATACTGATACAGAGATTAAACCTATAGGTGGACATGATACTGATACAGAGATTAAACCTATAGGTGGACATGATACTGATACAGAGATTAAACCTATAGGTGGACATGATACTGATACAGAGATTAACCCTATAGGTGGATACTGATACAGAGATTAAACCTATAGGTGGATACTGATACAGAGATTAACCCTATAGGTGGACATGATACTGATACAGAGATTAAACCTATAGGTGGACATGATACTGATACAGAGATTAAAGCTATAGGTGGATACTGATACAGAGATTAACCCTATAGGTGGACATGATACTGATACAGAGATTAAAGCTATAGGTGGATACTGATACAGAGATTAAACCTATAGGTGGACATGATACTGATACAGAGATTAAACCTATAGGTGGACATGATACTGATACAGAGATTAAACCTATAGGTGGACATGATACTGATACAGAGATTAAACCTATAGGTGGACATGATACTGATACAGAGATTAAACCTATAGGTGGACATGATACTGATACAGAGATTAAACCTATAGGTGGACATGATACTGATACAGAGATTAACCCTATAGGTGGACATGATACTGATACAGAGATTAAAGCTATAGGTGGACATGATACTGATACAGAGATTAAACCTATAGGTGGACATGATACTGATACAGAGATTAAACCTATAGGTGGACATGATACTGATACAGAGATTAAACCTATAGGTGGATACTGATGCAGAGATTAAACCTATAGGTGGATACTGATACAGAGATTAAACCTGTAGGTGGACATGATACAGAGATTAAACCTATAGGTGGACATGATACTGATACAGAGATTAAACCTACAGGTGGACATGATACAGAGATTAAACCTATAGGTGGACATGATACAGATACAGAGATTAAACCTATAGGTGGACATGATACTGATACAGAGATTAAACCTATAGGTGGATACTGATACAGAGATTAAACCTATAGGTGGACATGATACTGATACAGAGATTAAACCTACAGGTGGACATGATACAGAGATTAAACCTATAGGTGGACATGATACAGATACAGAGATTAAACCTATAGGTGGACATGATACTGATACAGAGATTAAACCTATAGGTGGATACTGATACAGAGATTAAACCTACAGGTGGATACTGATACAGAGATTAAACCTATAGGTGGACATGACACTGATACAGAGATTAAACCTATATTTATTTATTTTATTTAACCAGGCAAGTCAGTTAAGAACAAATTTTTATTTACAATGACGGCCTACCAAATGGCAAAAGGCCTCCTGCGGGGACGGTGGCTGGGATTAAAAATGTCAAATAAATGAAATATGAATATAGGACACAACACACATCACGACAAGAGAGACAACACAACACGACATAAAGAGAGATGTAGGTGGACATGATGCTGTGCATGACCCATGGATTGATGTGTAATCATCTGTAATGGTAGCATTGAAGGGTTTTGTAGAACACCTATATTTAGTGCTAGAAAGGGTATTGTTAATCTTGTCTGCCAGACAGCTTTCTGAACCTACAGCACCAGTCAAAGTCTGGACACACCGACTCATTCAAGGGTTTTTCTTTATTTTTTTTAACCATTTTCTACATTGTAAAATAATAGTAAAGACATCAACACTATGAAATAACACATATGGAATCATGTATTAACCAAAAAAGGTTTAAACAAATCAAAATATATATGAAATAAGAATATGCTCCTAACTGACTTGTTACATAAAGGTTCAATAAAAATATAAAACATTTTAAATTATGATAATTCTGTTTTCCATGCAGTTCTGTAGCCTGGTCCCAGATCTGTTGTCTCCTTCTGTAGCTTGGTCCCAGATCTGTTGTCTCCTTCTGTAGCCTGGTCCCAGATCTGTTGTCTCCTTCTGTAGCCTGGTCCCAGGTCTGTTGTCTCCTATAGCCTGGTCCCAGATCTGTTGTCTCCTTCTGTAGCCTGGTCCCAGATCTGTTGTCTCTTTCTGCAGCCTGGTCCCAGGTCTGGTCTAGCCTGGTCCCAGTCTGTTGTCCTTTCTGTCCCAGCCTGGTCCCAGGTCTGTTGTCTCCTTCTGTAGCCTGGTCCCAGATCTGTTGTCTCTTTCTGTAGCCTGGTCCCAGGTCTGTTGTCTCCTTCTGTAGCCTGGTCCCAGATCTGTTGTCTCTTTCTGTAGCCTGGTCCCAGATCTGTTGTCTCCTTCTGTAGCCTGGTCCCAAAACTGTCTGTGCTCTTGCCAACTCATTTGCTCATTGTCAAGCCAAACATACATGACAAGGAAGGACAAGGAGTTGGCATGTTAGCACAAACAGACTGGCACTCAGGCTAGCAGTTCTCAGAGAGAATTGGTGAATTTTCTAATGGTCGTACTGTGTTGTATATCAACATGCAGAATGAACCAGGCTAACTGTGTTGTATGTATCAACAGGCAGAATGAACCAGGCTCACTGTGCTGTATCAAAATGCAGAATGAACCAGGCTCACTGTGTTGTATGTATCAACATGCAGAATGAACCAGGCTAACTGTGTTGTATGTATCAACATGCAGAATGATCCAGGCTCACAGTGTTGTATGTATCAACATACAGAATGAACCAGGCTAACTGTGTTGTATATATCAACATACAGAATGAACCAGGCTAACTGTGTTGTATGTATCAACATGCAGAATGAACCAGGCTAACTGTGTTGTATGTATCAACATACAGAACGAACTGGCTAACTGTGTTGTATGTATCAACATGCAGAATGAACCAGGCTCACTGTGTTGTATGTATCAACATACAGAATGAACCAGGCTCACTGTGTTGTATGTATCAACATACAGAACGAACCGGCTAACTGTGTTGTATGTATCAACATGCAGAATGAACCAGGCTAACTGTGTTGTATGTATCAACATGCAGAATGAACCAGGCTAACTGTGTTGTATGTATCAACAGGCAGAATGAACCAGGCTAACTGTGTTGTATGTATCAACATACAGAATGAACCAGGCTCACTGTGTTGTATGTATCAACATGCAGTATGAACCAGGCTAACTGTGTTGTACGTATCAACATGCAGAATGAAACAGGCTAACTGTGTTGTACGTATCAACATGCAGAATGAACCAGGCTAACTGTGTTGTATGTATCAACATACAGAATGAACCAGGCTCACTGTGTTGTATGTATCAACATGCAGAATGAACCAGGCTAACTGTGTTGTATGTATCAACATGCAGAATGAAACAGGCTAACTGTGTTGTACGTATCAACATGCAGAATGAACCAGGCTAACTGTGTTGTATGTATCAACATGCAGAATGAAACAAGCTAACTGTGTTGTATCAACATGCAGAATGAACCAGGCTAACTGTGTTGTATCAACATACAGAATGAACCAGGCTAACTGTGTTGTATCAACATGCAGAATGAACCAGGCTAACTGTGTTGTATGTATCAACAGGCAGAATGAACCAGGCTAACTGTGTTGTATCAACATGCAGAATGAACCAGGCTAACTGTGTTGTATGTATCAACATGCAGAATGAACCAGGCTAACTGTGTTGTATGTATCAACATGCAGAATGAACCAGGCTAACTGTGTTGTATGTATCAACAGGCAGAATGAACCAGGCTAACTGTGTTGTATGTATCAACATACAGAATGAACCAGGCTCACTGTGTTGTATGTATCAACATGCAGAATGAACCAGGCTAACTGTGTTGTACGTATCAACATGCAGAATGAAACAGGCTAACTGTGTTGTACGTATCAACATGCAGAATGAACCAGGCTAACTGTGTTGTATGTATCAACATACAGAATGAACCAGGCTCACTGTGTTGTATGTATCAACATGCAGAATGAACCAGGCTAACTGTGTTGTATGTATCAACATGCAGAATGAAACAGGCTAACTGTGTTGTACGTATCAACATGCAGAATGAACCAGGCTAACTGTGTTGTATGTATCAACATGCAGAATGAAACAAGCTAACTGTGTTGTATCAACATGCAGAATGAACCAGGCTAACTGTGTTGTATCAACATACAGAATGAACCAGGCTAACTGTGTTGTATCAACATGCAGAATGAACCAGGCTAACTGTGTTGTATGTATCAACAGGCAGAATGAACCAGGCTAACTGTGTTGTATCAACATGCAGAATGAACCAGGCTAACTGTGTTGTATGTATCAACGTGCAGAATGAAACAGGCTAACTGTGTTGTATCAACATGCAGAATGAACCAGGCTAACTGTGTTATATCAACATACAGAATGAACCAGGCTAACTGTGTTGTATCAACATGCAGAATGAACCAGGCTAACTGTGTTGTATGTATCAACAGGCAGAATGAACCAGGCTAACTGTGTTGTATCAACATGCAGAATGAACCAGGCTAACTGTGTTGTATCAACATGCAGAATGAACCAGGCTAACTGTGTTGTATCAACATGCAGAATGAACCAGGCTAACTGTGCTGTATCAACAGGCAGAATGAACCAGGCTAACTGTGTTGTACGTATCAACATACAGAATGAACCAGGCTAACTGTGTTGTATGTATCAACATGCAGAATGAACCAGGCTAACTGTGTTGTACGTATCAACATACAGAATGAACCAGGCTAACTGTGTTGTATGTATCAACATACAGAATGAACCAGGCTAACTGTGTTGTATCAACATGCAGAATGAACCAGGCTAACTGTGTTGTACGTATCAACATACAGAATGAACCAGGCTAACTGTGTTGTATGTATCAACATACAGAATGAACCAGGCTAACTGTGTTGTATGTATCAACATGCAGAATGAACCAGGCTAACTGTGTTGTATGTATCAACAGGCAGAATGAACCGGCTAACTGTGTTGTATGTATCAACATGCAGAATGAACCAGGCTAACTGTGTCGTATGTATCAACAGGCAGAATGAACCAGGCTAACTGTGTTGTATGTATCAACATGCAGAATGAACCAGGCTAACTGTGTTGTATGTATCAACAGGCAGAATGAACCAGGCTAACTGTGTTGTATGTATCAACAGGCAGAATGAACCAGGCTAACTGTGTTGTATGTATCAACATGCAGAATGAACCAGGCTAACTGTGTTGTATGTATCAACAGGCAGAATGAACCAGGCTAACTGTGCTGTATCAACATGCAGAATGAACCAGGCTAACTGTGCTGTATCAACATGCAGAATGAACCAGGCTAACTGTGCTGTATCAACATGCAGAATGAACCAGGCTAACTGTGTTGTATGTATCAACAGGCAGAATGAACCAGGCTAACTGTGCTGTATCAACAGGCAGAATGAACCAGGCTCACTGTGCTGTATCAACAGGCAGAATGAACCAGGCTAACTGTGCTGTATCAACATGCAGAATGAACCAGGCTAACTGTGTTGTATGTATCAACATGCAGAATGAACCAGGCTAACTGTGTTGTATGTATCAACAGGCAGAATGAACCAGGCTAACTGTGTTGTATATCAACATGCAGAATGAACCAGGCTCACTGTGTCGTATGTATCAATAGGCAGAATGAACCAGGCTAACTGTGTTGTATGTATCAACATACAGAATGAACCAGGCTAACTGTGTTGTATGTATCAACATACAGAATGAACCAGGCTAACTGTGTCGTATGTATCAACAGGCAGAATGAACCAGGCTAACTGTGTTGTATGTATCAACATGCAGAATGAACCAGGCTAACTGTGTTGTATGTATCAACATGCAGAATGAACCAGGCTATCTGTGCTGTATCAACATGCAGAATGAACCAGGCACACTTTGTTGTATCAACATGCAGAATGAACCAGGCTAACTGTGTTGTATCAACAGGCAGAATGAACCAGGCTCACTGTGCTGTATCAACAGGCTAACTGTGCTGTATGTATCAACAGGCAGATTGCTGCTTTCTTATCTATCTAGTAGGACGAAGATGTCTGACAAAAGCGACCTGAAAGCTGAGCTAGAGCGAAAGAAACAGAGGCTAGCTCAAATACGAGAGGAGAAGAAGAGAAAGGAGGAGGAGAGGAAAAAGAAAGAGGTGAGGAGAAATCTCTATTCATTTGAATGTCATGTGAACTTCTTTGGTTTAGTTCAGCATCTCAAATGAGGATGAATAGAGCATTTCTACAACAGGTTATAAGAAGTCTGATTTGGGTTGTTAGTGTTTCTGAAGTCTTTGTGGAAATACACTGGCTCCGATCCAAATGACACTCTATTCCCTATATAGTGCACTTCAAATGGCACCCTATTCCCTATATAGTGCACTTCAAATGGCACCCTATTCCCTATATTGTGCACTTCAAATGGCACCCTATGCCCTATATTGTGCACTTCAAATGGCACCCTATTCCCTATATAATGCACTTCAAATAACACCATATTCCTTATATAATGCACTTGAAATAGCACCCTATTCCCTAGATATTGCACTACTTTTGGCCAGTGCACCACGTAGGGAATAGGGTGCTATTTGGGACAGAGATAGTGATACTGAAGTTCTCCTCAACACCTGTTCAGTCTGAGAGTCTGCAGCAGAAAACAGAGAATGTCTCTGAAGATTCTGACTTGGACCGCAAACGAAGAGAGACGGAGGCGCTGCTGCAGAGTATTGGGATCTCACCAGAACCACCATTAGGTATACCAGTCATATCCTTGTTGCTTTCTGAGACCATCCTATCCTACCATCCTACTGACCTGTCTGAGATCATTCTACCCTACCATCCTACTGACCTTTCTGAGACCATCCTACCCTACCATCCTACTGACCTTTCTGAGACCATCCTATCCTACCATCCTACTGACCTTTCTGAGACCATCCTATCCTACCATCCTACTGACCTGTCTGAGATCATTCTACCCTACCATCCTACTGACCTGTCTGAGATCATTCTACCCTACCATCCTACTGACCTGTCTGAGATCATTCTACCCTACCATCCTACTGACCTGTCTGAGATCATTCTACCCTACCATCCTACTGACCTTTCTGAGATCATTCTACCCTACCATCCTACTGACCTGTCTGAGATCATCCTACCCTACCATCCTACTGACCTGTCTGAGATCATCCTACCCTACCATCCTACTGACCTGTCTGAGATCATTCTACCCTACCATCCTACTGACCTTTCTGAGACCATCCTACCCTACCATCCTACTGACCTTTCTGAGATCATCCTATCCTACCATCCTACTGACCTGTCTGAGATCATTCTACCCTACCATCCTACTGACCTGTCTGAGATCATTCTACCCTACCATCCTACTGACCTTTCTGAGACCATCCTAACCTACCATCCTACTGACCTTTCTGAGACCATCCTACCCTGCCATCCTACTGACCTTTCTGAGACCATCCTACCCTACCATCCTACTGACCTGTCTGAGATCATTCTACCCTACCATCCTACTGACCTTTCTGAGACCATCCTACCCTACCATCCTACTGACCTGTCTGAGATCATTCTACCCTACCATCCTACTGACCTGTCTGAGATCATTCTACCCTACCATCCTACTGACCTTTCTGAGACCATCCTACCCTACCATCCTACTGACCTTTCTGAGATCATCCTACCCTACCATCCTACTGACCTTTCTGAGACCATCCTATCCTACCATCCTACTGACCTGTCTGAGATCATCCTACCCTTCCATCCTACTGACCTTTCTGAGACCATCCTATCCTACCATCCTACTGACCTTTCTGAGACCATCCTACCCTACCATCCTACTGACCTGTCTGAGATCATTCTACCCTACCATCCTACTGACCTTTCTGAGACCATCCTACCCTACCATCCTACTGACCTTTCTGAGATCATCCTACCCTACCATCCTACTGACCTGTCTGAGATCATCCTATCCTACCATCCTACTGACCTTTCTGAGATCATCCTACCCTACCATCCTACTGACCTGTCTGAGATCATTCTACCCTACCATCCTACTGACCTGTCTGAGATCATCCTATCCTACCATCCTACTGACCTTTCTGAGACCATCCTATCCTACCATCCTACTGACCTGTCTGAGATCATTCTACCCTACCATCCTACTGACCTGTCTGAGATCATTCTACCCTACCATCCTACTGACCTTTCTGAGACCATCCTACCCTACCATCCTACTGACCTTTCTGAGACCATCCTATCCTACCATCCTACTGACCTTTCTGAGATCATTCTACCCTACCATCCTACTGACCTGTCTGAGATTTCCTACCCTACCATCCTACTGACCTTTCTGAGACCATCCTATCCTACCATCCTACTGACTTTTCTGATATACACCTACCCTACCATCCTACTGACCTGTCTGAGATCATCCTACCCTACCATCCTACTGACCTTTCTGAGATCATTCTACCCTACCATCCTACTGACCTTTCTGAGACCATCCTACCCTACCATCCTACTGACCTTTCTGAGATCATCCTACCCTACCATCCTACTGACCTGTCTGAGATCATTCTACCCTACCATCCTACTGACCTTTCTGAGATCATCCTACCCTACCATCCTACTGACCTGTCTGAGATCATTCTACCCTACCATCCTACTGACCTTTCTGAGACCATCCTATCCTACCATCCTACTGACCTTTCTGAGATCATTCCACCCTACCATCCTACTGACCTTTCTGAGATCAATCTACCCTACCATCCTACTAACCTTTCTGAGATCATCCTACCCTACCATCCTACTGACCTTTCTGAGATCATCCTACCCTACCATCCTACTGACCTTTCTGAGATCATCCTATCCTACCATCCTACTGACCTTTCTGAGATCATTCTACCCTACCATCCTACTGACCTTTCTGAGATCATTCTACCCTACCATCCTACTGACCTTTCTGAGATCATCCTATCCTACCATCCTACTGACCTTTCTGAGATCATTCTACTCTACCATCCTACTGACCTGAGATCATCCTATCCTACCATCCTACTGACCATTCTGAGATCATCCTATCCTACCATCCTACTGACCTTTCTGAGATCATCCTATCCTACCATCCTACTGACCTTTCTGAGATCATTCTACTCTACCATCCTACTGACCTGAGATCATCCTATCCTACCATCCTACTGACCATTCTGAGATCATCCTATCCTACCATCCTACTGACCTTTCTGAGATCATTCTACTCTACCATCCTACTGACCTGAGATCATCCTATCCTACCATCCTACTGACCTGTCTGAGATCATTCTACCCTACCATCCTACTGACCTTTCTGAGATCATCCTATCCTACCATCCTACTGACCTTTCTGAGATCATCCTATCCTACCATCCTACTGACCATTCTGAGATCATCCTATCCTACCATCCTACTGACCTTTCTGAGATCATCCTATCCTACCATCCTACTGACCATTCTGAGATCATCCTATCCTACCATCCTACTGACCATTCTGAGATCATCCTATCCTACCATCCTACTGACCATTCTGAGATCATCCTATCCTAACAAAAACATTTCCAGTGAGAATGTTTTCAGACCTGAACTAGGTTTAATCTGTGTGTGGGAAACTGGCCCGTCTTTGTTTATTGAGTGTATCTTGTGGTAATGGTCTCCATACAAAATAATCAGGTCATGAAATGATCTTCAGTTTACAGTATATCATATATTCAAACAAATCATTTACATTATTAATTTACTCTAATTTTCCCTTTATGGTATAAACACATTAAAATTCCATTTGTGTCATTGCCAAAAGCTTAGTTATAAAAATCCAGTGATTTGATTGGTAGGGTTATATATTCATGGCTTTGATGCCATTTTGTTTAAATGAAGATGTATTTGAAGAGACCTACTGCAGGTATGAATCTATGTATTCGGTTCAGAGGGTTAGTTTGATATGATGTGTCAACATATTGAAAGATTTCACACTAGTTTGGCGGTCGGTCGTTATTATGTCACAAACCAGGTGTCCATCAGGAAGTACGTTTGACGATTTCTTTCCCTCTTTTCTTGTGAATTCTTCTTCCTTTGCGTTGAACCATTTCAATCCATCCTGTTGATTTGGAACCCTTCTGGTTTGGCTGTGGGGGTCTGACTGCTGGCCACCAGTGCAGCCTCTGCAGCTCTTAACATGGGATACCTGTTATTTTCATTATTTAGTCCCAACCCCTATGTCTCCCTCTTCACAATCAGTGAGCACCACCAGTGATGCTGGCAGCCAGGAGTCCGTAGATGGGGGGACAGTGGGAAGGTATGGAACATGCTCTTTACTCTATCACACACCGATACACACACACACACACCGACACACACACACACACACACACCGACACACAAACAACACACACACACACACACACACACACACACACACACACACACACACACACACACACACACACACACACACACACACACACACACACACACACACACACACAACTGCTATCAGATGTAGTATTGATGTCATGGAAGATGTTCACTGTTACAAACAAGCAGAAGGTATTTTAGTACTGTTCCATGATTTTCTATATGAACACACAGACACACACACACACACACACACACACACACACACACACACACACACACACACACACACACACACACACACACACACACACACACACACACACACACACACACACACACACACACACCGACACACGACACACACACACACACACACACACACACACACACACAAACACACACACACACACACACACACACACACACACACACACACACACACACACACACACACACACACACACCGATACACAAACACACACACACACACCGACACACACACACACACACACACACAAACACAAACACTGTTCACTGTTACAAACGAGCAGAAGGTATTTTAGTACTGTTCCATGATTTTCTATATGAACACACAGACAAATAGATGTACAGTTGGAAATAATTGGTATTGGCATTCTATTCGACAACAACAAGGTATATTGTATGCTAGAAGCTTCTCTCTTTGGTTCTAACAATTCCTAAATGTTAGTCTATCAATGTAGCTAACATCATGAACATATGACATTGAACATGAGAACTGTGGAAATGTTTGTGTCCCAAATGGCACTCTATTCCCTACTTCAAATAATATAGTGCACTACTTTTTCACAAGGGCCCATAGGACTTCTGGTCAAAAATAGTTCACTATGTAGGGAAAAGGGTGCCATTTGGGACTCAGGCAATGTATATGTGCACAGTGGCACAGACTATCTGATGTTTATCCCTTCTCTTTTCATCTTGTAATGGGACATCAGATATAGGTAAGAAACAGAGTCGATGTACTAGTGATTATGGAGAAGATGTTTCTGTTCAGGGAGACTTCAGTGTTGTCGTGCAGTGACATCAGTTGATTATGTGACATCAGTGACATCAGTTGATTATGTGACATCAGTGACATCAGTTGATTATGTGTCATCAGTTGATTATGTGAGATCCTTTGATTATGTGACATCAGTGACATCAGTTGATTATGTGACATCAGTTGATTATGTGACATCAGTTGATTATGTGAGATCAGTTGATTATGTGACATCAGTTGATTATGTGACATCAGTTGATTATGTGAGATCAGTTGATTATGTGTCATCAGTTGATTATGTGAGATCAGTTGATTATGTGTCATCAGTTGATTATGTGAGATCAGTTGATTATGTGAGATCAGTTGATTATGTGAGATCAGTTGATTATTTGACATCAGTGACAGCATTGGAACTGTGAATTTAACTTCTATTGAGGCAGTGGAACTGTGAATGTGTCTCTGTCCCAAATGCCACCCTATTCCCCATTTAGTCAACTATTCTTGACCAGAGCACTATGAGCCCTGGTCAACATTTGTGCACTACTACATAGAACATAGGGTGGCATTTGAGATCCATCCTGTGTTTTGTTTAATGTTTGTTTTGTGTACACACTGTCCTTGCATGAATTCATATGTTCTAAAAGGGATGTCCCTTGAGTTGATGTATGGACTAATTTGTGTTGTTTTGGCGCCCCCTGCTGCTGTGTTTAGGACCCTGCAGTGGGACACGGACCCCTCTGCTCTCCAGCTGCAGGCAGACTCTGAGCTGGGGTATGTCTTTCCTCTTGAATCTGCTCCCAAATGGCACCCTATTCCCTATATAGTGCACTACTTTTGACCAGAGCCCATAGGACTTACACAAAGGTTATATTTTTCTTGACTGACAGCAGAGTGTTCCCTGTATGTCTTCTAAACCATTTATTCCATCTTTCAGGCGCAGGATGCACAGACTTGGAGCGTCAAAAATAGTACAGATTGACTTCGTTCCCAAAGAGCTTGTGACCTACACTAAAGAGACCCAGACTCCTTCAGCAGCACATCAATCTGAAGGTAAGGAATATTGAGTTGGATGTTGAATTGACTCTTGAATTTGAGTTGACTCTTGAAGTTGACTCTTGAGTTGACTCTTAAAGAACTCTTGAAGTTGACTCTTGAGTTGACTCTTAAAGAACTCTTGAAGTTGACTCTTGAGTTGACTCTTGAAGTTGACTCTTGAGTTGACTCTTAAAGAACTCTTGAAGTTGACTCTTGAGTTGACTTTTGAAGTTGACGCTTGAAGTTGACTCTTGAAGTTGACACTTGAAGTAGACTCTTGAAATTGACTCTTGAAATTGACTCTTGAAGTTGACTCTTGAAATGTATACTTTTAATGTAGAGCTTTAGGTTGGTTAGTATGAATGGGTATGGTTGATATTTTCAACATGCTCTCTCCCCACAGACTGAAAGAATGTTGAAGCCTATGTTGTATGTATGTGTGTAACACAGGAGGTTGGTGGAACCTTAATTGGGGAGGACTGGGCTCGTGGTAATGACTGGAGTGGAATCAGTGGAATGGTATCAAATACATCAGACACATGGTTTCCATGGTTTCCAGGTGTTTGACACCATTCCATTCACTCCGTTCTGGATGTTATTATGAGCCGTTGTCCTCTCTGCAGCCACCTGTAGTGTAGAACATAAAGCACGTCTTTCTTCCCAGAAGAAGAAGAGGATGAGGAGAGCAGTGAGCCTAAAGCTTCCCCTCAGACTGACCAGCCGGAGGAGGAAGGAGAGGCAGAGGACAGTAAAGAGGGTAATAATGACTTTATGTTCTTTAACACACTGCTGTTAGGAAAAGCACTTGTTGGGCAGCTAAACATATACAACCAACAGATATTCTCAACACTGGTATCACAATGTGTGTGATCCCTCTCAGCCCATCCCAGAGAGCTGACGGAGGAGGAGAGGGAACAGATTCTCCACTCAGAGGACTTCCTGGTGTTCTTTGAGCGGTCGGTCTCTGTGGTGGAGCGGGCGCTGGCCGAGGAGGGAGACATCTTCTTCGACTACAGCGGCCGGGACCTGGAGGACAAAGAAGGGTGAGAACATTGAGCATGGCCGTGTCCCAAATGGCACCCTGATCCCTATGTAGTGCACTACGTTTGACCAAGGTCCATAGGGCTCATCAGCTCATCACAGCTTTGTACTGAATTTCCATTAATAAAACAATTAAAAACTGAAAAGTCCCAGTTATTGCAGGATATCCAAGGAATAGGGCCATTTAGGATGCACACCATGTTCCCTGTGGATGGATGTTATGGGAGGAATAAGTACACATTACACTGGAGTAGCACAGGAGTAGCACTGGAGTAGCACTGGAGTAGCACTGGAGTGGCACTGGAGTAGCACTGGAGTAGAACTGGAATAGAACTGAAGTAGAACTGGAGTAGCACTGGAGTAGCACTGGAGTAGCACTGGAGTGGCACTGGAGTAGAACTGGAATAGAACTGAAGTAGAACTGGAGTATAACTGAAGTAGAACTGGAGTAGAACTGGAGTGGCACTGTAATAAAACTGGATTAGAACTAGAGTAGCACTGGAGTAGTACTGTAATAGAACTGGATTAGGAACTGGAGTATAACTGGAGTAGCACTGTAATAGAACTGGATTAGAACTGGAGTAGCACTGTAATAGAACTGGATTAGAACTGGAGTAGCACATGAGTAGCCCTGTAATAAAACTGGATTAGAACTGGAGTAGCACTGGAGTAGTACTGTAATAGAACTGGATTAGGAACTGGATTATAACTGGAGTAGCACTGTAATAGAACTGGATTAGAACTGGAGTAGCACTGTAATAGAACTGGATTAGAACTGGAGTAGAACATGAGTAGCCCTGTAATAAAACTGGATTAGAACTGGATTAGGAACTGGAGTATAACTGGAGTAGCACTGTAATAGAACTGGATTAGAACTGGAGTGACACTGGATTAGAACTGGAGTAGCACTGGAGTAGTACTGGAGTAGCACTGGAGTATAACTGGAGTAGCACTGTAATAGAACTGGAGTATAACTGGAGTAGAATTGAAGTAGCACGGGAGTGACACTGGATTAGAACTGGAGTAGCACTGGAGTAGCACTGTAATATAACTGGAGTATAACTGGAGTAGCACTGGAGTAGAACCGGAGTAGATCCGGAATAGAATCAGAGTAGAACTGGAGCTAACATCTTTCCCATTTCCCTTTCTGTCTTATCAGGGACATGCAAGGTGGATCCAATCTGTCTTTCAACCGTGTGTTCCATGACGATCACTGGTCCAAACATCGAGTAGTCACCTGCTTAGACTGGTCCCCACAGGTACAATGGAACTTTCTCCCAGTTTAGAACATATCTGATGCATCTACTTCCTTAATTTCCTTTATTTGTCTATGTCAAGACCACAGAACCAGAATGAATGCCACTTTGAGTTCACCCCTGAGTTTACAGTCATGGTCAGAGGTTCCAAGCCCATTCTGTTCATTCCATTTCTATGATCAAGACAGAAGAAGAAGACTTGGTTGAAGTAACAATCCAGTCCTGTTCTATACTATATTTGTGTCTTTGCAGTACCCTGAACTGATGGTGGCCTCTTACAACAGCAACGAGGATGCTCCACACGAGCCTGATGGGATAGCGCTGGTGTGGAACATGAAGTTCAAGAAGACCACTCCAGAGTATACATTTCACTGCCAGGTCAGCAGCTGTTTGTTGATCTGATGTGACGTATGACTGATGCTTGAGAGAGGATGGATGACATTTCATTATACAACGTTGAAGTCATTTTACTTGCTAACATTCAGAACCACAAGTTACAAACATAATGGAAGGGAATATATTGTTAAATATCACACAATATAATGGCAGGCAGCCTAGTGGTTAGAGCGTTGTAGTAGCAGTGTGACTATGTCTTTAAGTCCCAGTATTAGTAGCAGTCTGACTGTGTCTTTAAGTCCCAGTAACCTAGTGGTTAGAGCGTTGGACCAGTAACCGAAAGGTTGCTAGATTGAATCCCTGAGCTGACAAGGTAAAAATCTATCGTTCTGCCCCCACTGTTCCTAGGCCCTCATTGTAAATAAGAATTTGTTTTTAACTGACTTGCCTAGTTAAATAAAGGTAATATAAAAACTAACATAGTTTAACTTGATTCAAATTATTTTACTCTCTCTCTATCTCTATCTCTATTTCTGTCTCTGCCTCCTCTGGTTATCTGCCTCTCCCGCTTTCTCTCTCTGTCTTCCTCTCTGTCTCTTTCTCTCTCTGTCTTTATCTCCCTCTTTCTCACTTTCTCTCTCTCTGTCTTTCTCTCTGTCTCTTTCTCACTTTCTCTCTCTCTGTCTTTCTCTCTGTCTCTTTCTCACTTTCTCTCTCTCTGTTTCTTTCTTACTTTCTCTCTCTGTCTTTCTCTCTGTCTCTTTCTCACTTCTCTCTGTCTTTCTCTCCCTCTCTCTCTCTCGCTATCTGTCTTTCTCTCTGTCTCTCTCACTCTCTCTCCCCGTCTCTCTCTCTCTCTTTCTCTCTCTGTCTCTCTATCCCTCTCTCTCTCTCTCTCTGTCTCTCTCACGCTCTCTCCCTGTCTCTCTCTCTCTCTCTCTCTCTCTGTCTCTCTCACGCTCTCTCCCTGTCTCTCTCTCTCTTTCTCTCTCTATCCCTCTCTCTCTATCCCTCTCTCTCTCTGTCTCTCTCACGCTCTCTCCCCGTCTCTCTCTCTCTCTCTCTCTCTCTCTCTCTCTCTCTCTCTCTCTCTCTCTCTCTCTCTCTCTCTCTCTGTCTCAGTCGTCAGTGATGTCTGTGGGCTTTGCTCAGTTCCATCCTAACCTGGTGGTGGGGGGAACGTACTCAGGACAGATTGTGTTGTGGGATAACCGTAGTCACAGGAGGACCCCCGTCCAGAGGACCCCTCTGTCTGCTGCAGCACACACTGTAAGTTAACAGACATCTCCCTCCACACACTGTAAACTAACAGACACCTCCCTCCACACACTGTAAACTAACAGACACCTCCCTCCACACACTGTAAACTAACAGACACCTCCCTCTACACACTGTAAGTTAACAGACACCTCCCTCTACACACTGTAAACTAACAGACACCTCCCTCTACACACTGTAAACTAACAGACACCTCCCTCCACACACTGTAAACTAACAGACACCTCCCTCTACACACTGTAAACTAACAGACACCTCCCTCCACACACTGTAAACTAACAGACACCTCCCTCTACACACTGTAAACTAACAGACACCTCCCTCTACACACTGTAAGTTAACAGACATCTCCCTCTACACACTGTAAACTAACAGACACCTCCCTCCACACACTGTAAACTAACAGACACCTCCCTCTACACACTGTAAGTTAACAGACATCTCCCTCTACACACTGTAAGTTAACAGACATCTCCCTCTACACACTGTAAACTAACAGACACCTCCCTCCACACACTGTAAACTAACAGACACCTCCCTCCACACACTGTAAACTAACAGACACCTCCCTCTACACACTGTAAGTTAACAGACATCTCCCTCTACACACTGTAAACTAACAGACACCTCCCTCCACACACTGTAAACTAACAGACACCTCCCTCTACACACTGTAAGTTAACAGACATCTCCCTCTACACACTGTAAACTAACAGACATCTCCCTCCACACACTGTAAACTAACAGACACCTCCCTCTACACACTGTAAGTTAACAGACACCTCCCTCTACACACTGTAAGATAACAGACACCTCCCTCTACACACTGTAAGTTAACAGACATCTCCCTCTACACACTGTAAGTTAACAGACACCTCCCTCTACACACTGTAAGATAACAGACACCTCCCTCTACACACTGTAAGATAACAGACACCTCCCTCCACACACTGTAAACTAACAGACACCTCCCTCTACACACTGTAAGTTAATAGACACCTCCCTCTACACACTGTAAGATAACAGACACCTCCCTCTACACACTGTAAGTTAACAGACATCTCCCTCCACACACTGTAAACTAACAGACACCTCCCTCTACACACTGTAAACTAACAGACACCTCCCTCTACACACTGTAAACTAACAGACACCTCCCTCTACACACTGTAAGTTAACAGACACCTCCCTCCACACACTGTAAGTTAACAGACACCTCCCTCTACACACTGTAAGTTAACAGACATCTCCCTCTACACACTGTAAACTAACAGACACCTCCCTCCACACACTGTAAACTAACAGACACCTCCCTCCACACACTGTAAGTTAACAGACACCTCCCTCCACACACTGTAAGTTAACAGACACCTCCCTCTACACACTGTAAGTTAACAGACACCTCCCTCCACACACTGTAAACTAACAGACACCTCCCTCTACACACTGTAAACTAACAGACACCTCCCTCTACACACTGTAAGCTAACAGACACCTCCTCTACACACTGTAAACTAACAGACACCTCCCTCCACACACTGTAAACTAACAGACACCTCCCTCCACACACTGTAAACTAACAGACACCTCCCTCTACACACTGTAAACTAACAGACACCTCCCTCCACACACTGTAAACTAACAGACACCTCCCTCCACACACTGTAAACTAACAGACACCTCCCTCCACACACTGTAAACTAACAGACACCTCCCTCCACACACTGTAAACTAACAGACACCTCCCTCTACACACTGTGTTAACAGACACCTCCTTCCACACACTGTAAGCTAACAGACACCTCCCTCTACACACTGTAAGTTAACAGACACCTCCCTCTACACACTGTAAGTTAACAGACACCTCCCTCCACACACTGTAAACTAACAGACACCTCCCTCTACACACTGTAAGTTAACAGACACCTCCCTCTACACACTGTAAGTTAACAGACATCTCCCTCTACACACTGTAAACTAACAGACACCTCCCTCTACACACTGTAAACTAACAGACACCTCCCTCCACACACTGTAAACTAACAGACACCTCCCTCTACACACTGTAAGTTAACAGACACCTCCCTCCACACACTGTAAGTTAACAGACACCTCCCTCTACACACTGTAAAGTTAACAGACATCTCCCTCTACACACTGTAAGTTAACAGACACCTCCCTCCACACACTGTAAACTAACAGACACCTCCCTCTACACACTGTAAGTTAACAGACATCTCCCTCCACACACTGTAAACTAACAGACACCTCCCTCTACACACTGTAAGTTAACAGACACCTCCCTCTACACACTGTAAGTTAACAGACACCTCCCTCCACACACTGTAAACTAACAGACACCTCCCTCTACACACTGTAAGTTAACAGACATCTCCCTCTACACACTGTAAGTTAACAGACACCTCCCTCTACACACTGTAAGTTAACAGACACCTCCCTCTACACACTGTAAGTTAACAGACACCTCTCCACACACTGTAAACTAACAGACACCTCCCTCTACACACTGTAAACTAACAGACACCTCCCTCCACACACTGTAAACTAACAGACACCTCCCTCCACACACTGTAAACTAACAGACACCTCCCTCCACACACTGTAAACTAACAGACACCTCCCTCTACACACTGTAAGCTAACAGACACCTCCCTCTACACACTGTAAGTTAACAGACACCTCCCTCTACACACTGTAAGTTAACAGACACCTCCCTCTACACACTGTAAGTTAACAGACACCTCCCTCTACACACTGTAAGCTAACAGACACCTCCCTCCACACACTGTAAGCTAACAGACACCTCCCTCTACACACTGTAAGTTAACAGACACCTCCCTCCACACACTGTAAGTTAACAGACACCTCCCTCCACACACTGTAAACTAACAGACACCTCCCTCTACACACTGTAAGTTAACAGACACCTCCCTCCACACACTGTAACAGACTAACACTGTAAACTAACAGACACCTCCCTCCACACACTGTAAACTAACAGACACCTCCCTCCACACACTGTAAACTAACAGACACCTCCCTCCACACACTGTAAACTAACAGACACCTCCCTCCACACACTGTAAACTAACAGACACCTCCCTCTACACACTGTAAGCTAACAGACACCTCCCTCTACACACTGTAAGCTAACAGACACCTCCCTCTACACACTGTAAGTTAACAGACACCTCCCTCTACACACTGTAAGTTAACAGACACCTCCCTCTACACACTGTAAGTTAACAGACACCTCCCTCTACACACTGTAAGCTAACAGACACCTCCCTCTACACACTGTAAGTTAACAGACACCTCCCTCCACACACTGTAAACTAACAGACACCTCCCTCTACACACTGTAAGTTAACAGACACCTCCCTCTACACACTGTAAGTTAACAGACACCTCCTCTACACACTGTAAGTTAACAGACACCTCCCTCTACACACTGTAAGCTAACAGACACCTCCCTCTACACACTGTAAGTTAACAGACACCTCCCTCCACACACTGTAAACTAACAGACACCTCCCTCCACACACTGTAAGTTAACAGACACCTCCCTCTACACACTGTAAGCTAACAGACACTCCCTCTACACACTGTCTAACAGACACACTGTAAGTTAACAGACACCTCCCTCTACACACTGTAAGTTAACAGACACCTCCCTCTACACACTGTAAGTTAACAGACACCTCCCTCTACACACTGTAAGCTAACAGACACCTCCCTCCACACACTGTAAGTTAACAGACACCTCCCTCTACACACTGCTAACAGAGTTAACAGACACCTCCCTCCACACACTGTAAGCTAACAGACACTCCCTCTACACACTGTAAGCTAACAGACACCTCCCTCTACACACTGTAAGTTAACAGACACCTCCCTCCACACACTGTAAACTAACAGACACCTCCCTCTACACACTGTAAACTAACAGACACCTCCCTCTACACACTGTAAGTTAACAGACATCTCCCTCTACACACTGTAAGTTAACAGACACCTCCCTCCACACACTGTAAACTAACAGACACCTCCCTCCACACACTGTAAACTAACAGACACCTCCCTCTACACACTGTAAACTAACAGACACCTCCCTCTACACACTGTAAACTAACAGACACCTCCCTCCACACACTGTAAACTAACAGACACCTCCCTCTACACACTGTAAACTAACAGACACCTCCCTCTACACACTGTAAACTAACAGACACCTCCCTCTACACACTGTAAACTAACAGACACCTCCCTCCACACAACTAACAGTACACACTGTAACAGACACCTCCCTCCACACACTGTAAACTAACAGACACCTCCCTCTACACACTGTAAACTAACAGACACCTCCCTCTACACACTGTCTAACAGACACTGTCTAACAGACACACACTGTAAGTTAACAGACACCTCCCTCTACACACTGTAAGTTAACAGACACCTCCCTCTACACACTGTAAGTTAACAGACACCTCCCTCTACACACTGTAAGCTAACAGACACCTCCCTCCACACACTGTAAGCTAACAGCTAACAGACACCTCCCTCCACACACTGTAAACTAACAGACACCTCCCTCCACACACTGTAAACTAACAGACACCTCCCTCTACACACAGACACACCTCCCTCTACACACTGTAAACTAACAGACACCTCCCTCACACACTGTAAACTAACAGACACCTCCCTCCACACACTGTAAACTAACAGACACCTCCCTCTACACACTGTAAACTAACAGACACCTCCCTCTACACACTGTAAACTAACAGACACCTCCCTCTACACACTGTAAACTAACAGACACCTCCCTCCACACACTGTAAACTAACAGACACCTCCCTCTACACACTGTAAGTTAACAGACACCTCCCTCCACACACTGTAAGTTAACAGACACCTCCCTCTACACACTGTAAGTTAACAGACACCTCCCTCTACACAGTTAACAGACACCTCTACACACTGTAAGTTAACAGACACCTCCCTCCACACACTGTAAACTAACAGACACCTCCCTCTACACACTGTAAGTTAACAGACATCTCCCTCCACACACTGTAAACTAACAGACACCTCCCTCTACACACTGTAAGTTAACAGACACCTCCCTCTACACACTGTAAGTTAACAGACACCTCCCTCCACACACTGTAAACTAACAGACACCTCCCTCTACACACTGTAAGTTAACAGACATCTCCCTCTACACACTGTAAGTTAACAGACACCTCCCTCTACACACTGTAAGTTAACAGACACCTCCCTCTACACACTGTAAGTTAACAGACACCTCCCTCCACACACTGTAAACTAACAGACACCTCCCTCTACACACTGTAAACTAACAGACACCTCCCTCCACACACTGTAAACTAACAGACACCTCCCTCCACACACTGTAAACTAACAGACACCTCCCTCCACACACTGTAAACTAACAGACACCTCCCTCTACACACTGTAAGCTAACAGACACCTCCCTCTACACACTGTAAGTTAACAGACACCTCCCTCTACACACTGTGTTAACAGACACCTCCCTCTACACACTGTAAGTTAACAGACACCTCCCTCTACACACTGTAAGTTAACAGACACCTCCCTCTACACACTGTAAGTTAACAGACACCTCCCTCTACACACTGTAAGTTAACAGACACCTCCCTCTACACACTGTAAGTTAACAGACACCTCCCTCTACACACTGTAAGTTAACAGACACCTCCCTCTACACACCTCCCTCTACACACTGTAAAGTTAACAGACACCTCCCTCTACACACTGTAAACTAACAGACACCTCCCTCTACACACTGTAAGTTAACAGACACCTCCCTCTACACACTGTAAGTTAACAGACACCTCCCTCTACACACTGTAAAGTTAACAGACACCTCCCTCTACACACTGTAAGTTAACAGACACCTCCCTCTACACACACTGACAAACTAACAGACACCTCCCTCCACACACTGTAAACTAACAGACACCTCCCTCCACACACTGTAAGTTAACAGACACCTCCCTCTACACACTGTAAGCTAACAGACACCTCCCTCTACACACTGTAAGTTAACAGACACCTCCCTCTACACACTGTAAGTTAACAGACACCTCCCTCTACACACTTTAAGTTAACAGACACCTCCCCTACACACTCTAACAGACACCTCCCTCCACACTGTAAGCTAACAGACACCTCCCTCCACACACTGTAAGCTAACAGACACCTCCCTCTACACACTGTAAGTTAACAGACACCTCCCTCACACACTGTAAGCTAACAGACACCTCCCTCTACACACTGTAAGTTAACAGACACCTCCCTCCACACACTGTAAGCTAACAGACACCTCCCTCCACACACTGTAAGCTAACAGACACCTCCCTCTACACACTGTAAGTTAACAGACACCTCCCTCTACACACTGTAAGTTAACAGACACCTCCCTCCACACACTGTAAACTAACAGACACCTCCCTCTACACACTGTAAGTTAACAGACACCTCCCTCTACACACTGTAAGTTAACAGACATCTCCCTCTACACACTGTAAACTAACAGACACCTCCCTCTACACACTGTAAACTAACAGACACCTCCCTCCACACACTGTAAACTAACAGACACCTCCCTCTACACACTGTAAGTTAACAGACATCTCCCTCCACACACTGTAAGTTAACAGACACCTCCCTCTACACACTGTAAGTTAACAGACATCTCCCTCTACACACTGTAAGTTAACAGACACCTCCCTCCACACACTGTAAACTAACAGACACCTCCTCTACACACTGTAAGTTAACAGACATCTCCCTCCACACACTGTAAACTAACAGACACCTCCCTCTACACACTGTAAGTTAACAGACACCTCCCTCTACACACTGTAAGTTAACAGACACCTCCCTCCACACACTGTAAACTAACAGACACCTCCCTCTACACACTGTAAGTTAACAGACATCTCCCTCTACACACTGTAAGTTAACAGACACCTCCCTCTACACACTGTAAGTTAACAGACACCTCCCTCTACACACTGTAAGTTAACAGACACCTCCCTCCACACACTGTAAACTAACAGACACCTCCCTCTACACACTGTAAACTAACAGACACCTCCCTCCACACACTGTAAACTAACAGACACCTCCCTCCACACACTGTAAACTAACAGACACCTCCCTCCACACACTGTAAACTAACAGACACCTCCCTCTACACACTGTAAGCTAACAGACACCTCCCTCTACACACTGTAAGTTAACAGACACCTCCCTCTACACACTGTAAGTTAACAGACACCTCCCTCTACACACTGTAAGTTAACAGACACCTCCCTCTACACACTGTAAGCTAACAGACACCTCCCTCCACACACTGTAAGCTAACAGACACCTCCCTCTACACACTGTAAGTTAACAGACACCTCCCTCCACACACTGTAAACTAACAGACACCTCCCTCCACACACTGTAAACTAACAGACACCTCCCTCTACACACTGTAAGTTAACAGACACCTCCCTCACACACACTGTAAACTAACAGACACCTCCCTCCACACACTGTAAACTAACAGACACCTCCCTCCACACACTGTAAACTAACAGACACCTCCCTCCACACACTGTAAACTAACAGACACCTCCCTCCACACACTGTAAACTAACAGACACCTCCCTCTACACACTGTAAGCTAACAGACACCTCCCTCTACACACTGTAAGCTAACAGACACCTCCCTCTACACACTGTAAGTTAACAGACACCTCCCTCTACACACTGTAAGTTAACAGACACCTCCCTCTACACACTGTAAGTTAACAGACACCTCCCTCTACACACTGTAAGCTAACAGACACCTCCCTCTACACACTGTAAGTTAACAGACACCTCCCTCCACACACTGTAAACTAACAGACACCTCCCTCTACACACTGTAAGTTAACAGACACCTCCCTCTACACACTGTAAGTTAACAGACACCTCCCTCTACACACTGTAAGTTAACAGACACCTCCCTCTACACACTGTAAGCTAACAGACACCTCCCTCTACACACTGTAAGTTAACAGACACCTCCCTCCACACACTGTAAACTAACAGACACCTCCCTCCACACACTGTAAGTTAACAGACACCTCCCTCTACACACTGTAAGCTAACAGACACCTCCCTCTACACACTGTAAGTTAACAGACACCTCCCTCTACACACTGTAAGTTAACAGACACCTCCCTCTACACACTTTAAGTTAACAGACACCTCCCTCTACACACTGTAAGCTAACAGACACCTCCCTCCACACACTGTAAGCTAACAGACACCTCCCTCTACACACTGTAAGTTAACAGACACCTCCCTCCACACACTGTAAGCTAACAGACACCTCCCTCCACACACTGTAAGCTAACAGACACCTCCCTCTACACACTGTAAGTTAACAGACACCTCCCTCCACACACTGTAAACTAACAGACACCTCCCTCTACACACTGTAAACTAACAGATACCTCCCTCCACACACTGTAAACTAACAGACACCTCCTCTACACACTGTAAACTAACAGACACCTCCCTCCACACACTGTAAACTAACAGACACCTCCCTCCACACACTGTAAACTAACAGACACCTCCCTCTACACACTATAAACTAACAGACACCTCCCTCTACACACTGTAAACTAACAGACACCTCCCTCTACACACTGTAAACTAACAGACACCTCCCTCCACACACTGTAAACTAACAGACACCTCCCTCTACACACTGTAAACTAACAGACACCTCCCTCTACACACTGTAAACTAACAGACACCTCCCTCCACACACTGTAAACTAACAGACACCTCCCTCCACACACTGTAAACTAACAGACACCTCCCTCCACACACTGTAAACTAACAGACACCTCCCTCTACACACTGTAAGCTAACAGACACCTCCCTCTACACACTGTAAGTTAACAGACACCTCCCTCTACACACTGTAAGTTAACAGACACCTCCCTCTACACACTGTAAGTTAACAGACACCTCCCTCTACACACTGTAAGCTAACAGACACCTCCCTCCACACACTGTAAGCTAACAGACACCTCCCTCTACACACTGTAAGCTAACAGACACCTCCCTCCACACACTGTAAACTAACAGACACCTCCCTCTACACACTGTAAACTAACAGACACCTCCCTCTACACACTGTAAGCTAACAGACACCTCCCTCTACACACTGTAAACTAACAGACACCTCCCTCCACACACTGTAAACTAACAGACACCTCCCTCCACACACTGTAAACTAACAGACACCTCCCTCTACACACTGTAAACTAACAGACACCTCCTCCACACACTGTAAACTAACAGACACCTCCCTCCACACACTGTAAACTAACAGACACCTCCCTCCACACACTGTAAACTAACAGACACCTCCCTCCACACACTGTAAACTAACAGACACCTCCCTCTACACACTGTAAGTTAACAGACACCTCCCTCCACACACTGTAAGCTAACAGACACCTCCCTCTACACACTGTAAGTTAACAGACACCTCCCTCTACACACTGTAAGTTAACAGACACCTCCCTCCACACACTGTAAACTAACAGACACCTCCCTCTACACACTGTAAGTTAACAGACACCTCCCTCTACACACTGTAAGTTAACAGACATCTCCCTCTACACACTGTAAACTAACAGACACCTCCCTCTACACACTGTAAACTAACAGACACCTCCCTCCACACACTGTAAACTAACAGACACCTCCCTCTACACACTGTAAGTTAACAGACACTCCCTCCACACACTGTAAGTTAACAGACACCTCCCTCTACACACTGTAAGTTAACAGACATCTCCCTCTACACACTGTAAGTTAACAGACACCTCCCTCCACACACTGTAAACTAACAGACACCTCCCTCTACACACTGTAAGTTAACAGACATCTCCCTCCACACACTGTAAACTAACAGACACCTCCCTCTACACACTGTAAGTTAACAGACACCTCCCTCTACACACTGTAAGTTAACAGACACCTCCCTCCACACACTGTAAACTAACAGACACCTCCCTCTACACACTGTAAGTTAACAGACATCTCCCTCTACACACTGTAAGTTAACAGACACCTCCCTCTACACACTGTAAGTTAACAGACACCTCCCTCTACACACTGTAAGTTAACAGACACCTCCCTCCACACACTGTAAACTAACAGACACCTCCCTCTACACACTGTAAACTAACAGACACCTCCCTCCACACACTGTAAACTAACAGACACCTCCCTCCACACACTGTAAACTAACAGACACCTCCCTCCACACACTGTAAACTAACAGACACCTCCCTCTACACACTGTAAGCTAACAGACACCTCCCTCTACACACTGTAAGTTAACAGACACCTCCCTCTACACACTGTAAGTTAACAGACACCTCCCTCTACACACTGTAAGTTAACAGACACCTCCCTCTACACACTGTAAGCTAACAGACACCTCCCTCTACACACTGTAAGTTAACAGACACCTCCCTCTACACACTGTAAGTTAACAGACACCTCCCTCTACACACTGTAAGTTAACAGACACCTCCCTCTACACACTGTAAGCTAACAGACACCTCCCTCTACACACTGTAAGTTAACAGACACCTCCCTCCACACACTGTAAACTAACAGACACCTCCCTCTACACACTGTAAGTTAACAGACACCTCCCTCTACACACTGTAAGTTAACAGACACCTCCCTCTACACACTGTAAGTTAACAGACACCTCCCTCTACACACTGTAAGCTAACAGACACCTCCCTCTACACACTGTAAGTTAACAGACACCTCCCTCCACACACTGTAAACTAACAGACACCTCCCTCCACACACTGTAAGTTAACAGACACCTCCCTCTACACACTGTAAGCTAACAGACACCTCCCTCTACACACTGTAAGTTAACAGACACCTCCCTCTACACACTGTAAGTTAACAGACACCTCCCTCTACACACTTTAAGTTAACAGACACCTCCCTCTACACACTGTAAGCTAACAGACACCTCCCTCCACACACTGTAAGCTAACAGACACCTCCCTCTACACACTGTAAGTTAACAGACACCTCCCTCCACACACTGTAAGCTAACAGACACCTCCCTCCACACACTGTAAGCTAACAGACACCTCCCTCTACACACTGTAAGTTAACAGACACCTCCCTCCACACACTGTAAACTAACAGACACCTCCCTCTACACACTGTAAACTAACAGACACCTCCCTCCACACACTGTAAACTAACAGACACCTCCCTCTACACACTGTAAACTAACAGACACCTCCCTCCACACACTGTAAACTAACAGACACCTCCCTCCACACACTGTAAACTAACAGACACCTCCCTCTACACACTGTAAACTAACAGACACCTCCCTCTACACACTGTAAACTAACAGACACCTCCCTCTACACACTGTAAACTAACAGACACCTCCCTCCACACACTGTAAACTAACAGACACCTCCCTCTACACACTGTAAACTAACAGACACCTCCCTCTACACACTGTAAGCTAACAGACACCTCCCTCTACACACTGTAAGTTAACAGACACCTCCCTCTACACACTGTAAGTTAACAGACACCTCCCTCTACACACTGTAAGTTAACAGACACCTCCCTCTACACACTGTAAGCTAACAGACACCTCCCTCTACACACTGTAAGTTAACAGACACCTCCCTCCACACACTGTAAACTAACAGACACCTCCCTCTACACACCTAACAGACACCTCCCTCTACACACTGTAAGTTAACAGACACCTCCCTCTACACACTGTAAGTTAACAGACACCTCCCTCTACACACTGTAAGCTAACAGACACCTCCCTCTACACACTGTAACAGTTAACAGACACCTCCCTCTACACACTGTAAACTAACAGACACCTCCCTCTACACACTGTAAGCTAACAGACACCTCCCTCCACACACTGTAAGCTAACAGACACCTCCCTCTACACACTGTAAGTTAACAGACACCTCCCTCACACACTGTAAGCTAACAGACACCTCCCTCCACACACTGTAAGCTAACAGACACCTCCCTCTAACAGACACACACTGTAAGCTAACAGACACCTCCCTCCACACACTGTAAACTAACAGACACCTCCCTCTACACACTGTAAACTAACAGACACCTCCCTCCACACACTGTAAACTAACAGACACCTCCCTCTACACACTGTAAACTAACAGACACCTCCCTCCACACACTGTAAACTAACAGACACCTCCCTCCACACACTGTGTAACAGACACCTCCCTCTAACAGACACAGACACCTCCCTCCACACACTGTAAACTAACAGACACCTCCCTCTACACACTGTAAACTAACAGACACCTCTCTAACAGACACTCTACACACTGTAAACTAACAGACACCTCCCTCCACACACTGTAAACTAACAGACACCTCCCTCTACACACTGTAAACTAACAGACACCTCCCTCTACACACTGTAAACTAACACTAACAGAAACTAACAGACACCTCCCTCCACACACTGTAAACTAACAGACACCTCCCTCCACACACTGTAAACTAACAGACACCTCCCTCCACACACTGTAAACTAACAGACACCTCCCTCTACACACTGTAAGCTAACAGACACCTCCCTCTACACACTGTAAGTTAACAGACACCTCCCTCTACACACTGTAAGTTAACAGACACCTCCCTCTACACACTGTAAGTTAACAGACACCTCCCTCTACACACTGTAAGCTAACAGACACCTCCCTCCACACACTGTAAGCTAACAGACACCTCCCTCTACACACTGTAAACTAACAGACACCTCCCTCCACACACTGTAAACTAACAGACACCTCCCTCTACACACTGTAAACTAACAGACACCTCCCTCTACACACTGTAAGCTAACAGACACCTCCCTCTACACACTGTAAACTAACAGACACCTCCCTCCACACACTGTAAACTAACAGACACCTCCCTCCACACACTGTAAACTAACAGACACCTCCCTCTACACACTGTAAACTAACAGACACCTCCCTCCACACACTGTAAACTAACAGACACCTCCCTCTACACACTGTAAACTAACAGACACCTCCCTCCACACACTGTAAACTAACAGACACCTCCCTCCACACACTGTAAACTAACAGACACCTCCCTCTACACACTGTAAGTTAACAGACACCTCCCTCCACACACTGTAAGCTAACAGACACCTCCCTCTACACACTGTAAGTTAACAGACACCTCCCTCTACACACTGTAAGTTAACAGACACCTCCCTCCACACACTGTAAACTAACAGACACCTCCCTCTACACACTGTAAGTTAACAGACACCTCCCTCTACACACTGTAAGTTAACAGACATCTCCCTCTACACACTGTAAACTAACAGACACCTCCCTCTACACACTGTAAACTAACAGACACCTCCCTCCACACACTGTAAACTAACAGACACCTCCCTCTACACACTGTAAGTTAACAGACACCTCCCTCTACACACTGTAAGTTAACAGACATCTCCCTCTACACACTGTAAGTTAACAGACACCTCCCTCCACACACTGTAAACTAACAGACACCTCCCTCTACACACTGTAAGTTAACAGACATCTCCCTCCACACACTGTAAACTAACAGACACCTCCCTCTACACACTGTAAGTTAACAGACACCTCCCTCTACACACTGTAAGTTAACAGACACCTCCCTCCACACACTGTAAACTAACAGACACCTCCCTCTACACACTGTAAGTTAACAGACATCTCCCTCTACACACTGTAAGTTAACAGACACCTCCCTCTACACACTGTAAGTTAACAGACACCTCCCTCTACACACTGTAAGTTAACAGACACCTCCCTCCACACACTGTAAACTAACAGACACCTCCCTCTACACACTGTAAACTAACAGACACCTCCCTCCACACACTGTAAACTAACAGACACCTCCCTCCACACACTGTAAACTAACAGACACCTCCCTCCACACACTGTAAACTAACAGACACCTCCCTCTACACACTGTAAGCTAACAGACACCTCCCTCTACACACTGTAAGTTAACAGACACCTCCCTCTACACACTGTAAGTTAACAGACACCTCCCTCTACACACTGTAAGTTAACAGACACCTCCCTCTACACACTGTAAGCTAACAGACACCTCCCTCCACACACTGTAAGCTAACAGACACCTCCTCTACACACTGTAAGTTAACAGACACCTCCCTCCACACACTGTAAACTAACAGACACCTCCCTCCACACACTGTAAACTAACAGACACCTCCCTCTACACACTGTAAGTTAACAGACACCTCCCTCCACACACTGTAAACTAACAGACACCTCCCTCCACACACTGTAAACTAACAGACACCTCCCTCCACACACTGTAAACTAACAGACACCTCCCTCCACACACTGTAAACTAACAGACACCTCCCTCCACACACTGTAAACTAACAGACACCTCCCTCTACACACTGTAAGTTAACAGACACCTCCCTCTACACACTGTAAACTAACAGACACCTCCCTCTACACACTGTAAGTTAACAGACACCTCCCTCTACACACTGTAAGTTAACAGACACCTCCCTCTACACACTGTAAGTTAACAGACACCTCCCTCTACACACTGTAAGCTAACAGACACCTCCCTCTACACACTGTAAGTTAACAGACACCTCCCTCCACACACTGTAAACTAACAGACACCTCCCTCTACACACTGTAAGTTAACAGACACCTCCCTCTACACACTGTAAGTTAACAGACACCTCCCTCTACACACTGTAAGTTAACAGACACCTCCCTCTACACACTGTAAGCTAACAGACACCTCCCTCTACACACTGTAAGTTAACAGACACCTCCCTCCACACACTGTAAACTAACAGACACCTCCCTCCACACACTGTAAGTTAACAGACACCTCCCTCTACACACTGTAAGCTAACAGACACCTCCCTCTACACACTGTAAGTTAACAGACACCTCCCTCTACACACTGTAAGTTAACAGACACCTCCCTCTACACACTTTAAGTTAACAGACACCTCCCTCTACACACTGTAAGCTAACAGACACCTCCCTCCACACACTGTAAGCTAACAGACACCTCCCTCTACACACTGTAAGTTAACAGACACCTCCCTCCACACACTGTAAGCTAACAGACACCTCCCTCCACACACTGTAAGCTAACAGACACCTCCCTCTACACACTGTAAGTTAACAGACACCTCCCTCCACACACTGTAAACTAACAGACACCTCCCTCTACACACTGTAAACTAACAGACACCTCCCTCCACACACTGTAAACTAACAGACACCTCCCTCTACACACTGTAAACTAACAGACACCTCCCTCCACACACTGTAAACTAACAGACACCTCCCTCCACACACTGTAAACTAACAGACACCTCCCTCTACACACTATAAACTAACAGACACCTCCCTCTACACACTGTAAACTAACAGACACCTCCTCTACACACTGTAAACTAACAGACACCTCCCTCCACACACTGTAAACTAACAGACACCTCCCTCTACACACTGTAAACTAACAGACACCTCCTCTACACACTGTAAACTAACAGACACCTCCCTCCACACACTGTAAACTAACAGACACCTCCCTCCACACACTGTAAACTAACAGACACCTCCCTCCACACACTGTAAACTAACAGACACCTCCCTCTACACACTGTAAGCTAACAGACACCTCCCTCTACACACTGTAAGTTAACAGACACCTCCCTCTACACACTGTAAGTTAACAGACACCTCCCTCTACACACTGTAAGTTAACAGACACCTCCCTCTACACACTGTAAGCTAACAGACACCTCCCTCCACACACTGTAAGCTAACAGACACCTCCCTCTACACACTGTAAGTTAACAGACACCTCCCTCCACACACTGTAAACTAACAGACACCTCCCTCCACACACTGTAAACTAACAGACACCTCCCTCTACACACTGTAAGTTAACAGACACCTCCCTCCACACACTGTAAACTAACAGACACCTCCCTCCACACACTGTAAACTAACAGACACCTCCCTCCACACACTGTAAACTAACAGACACCTCCCTCCACACACTGTAAACTAACAGACACCTCCCTCCACACACTGTAAACTAACAGACACCTCCCTCCACACACTGTAAACTAACAGACACCTCCCTCTACACACTGTAAGCTAACAGACACCTCCCTCTACACACTGTAAGCTAACAGACACCTCCCTCTACACACTGTAAGTTAACAGACACCTCCCTCTACACACTGTAAGTTAACAGACACCTCCCTCTACACACTGTAAGTTAACAGACACCTCCCTCTACACACTGTAAGCTAACAGACACCTCCCTCTACACACTGTAAGTTAACAGACACCTCCCTCCACACACTGTAAACTAACAGACACCTCCCTCTACACACTGTAAGTTAACAGACACCTCCCTCTACACACTGTAAGTTAACAGACACCTCCCTCTACACACTGTAAGTTAACAGACACCTCCCTCTACACACTGTAAGCTAACAGACACCTCCCTCTACACACTGTAAGTTAACAGACACCTCCCTCCACACACTGTAAACTAACAGACACCTCCCTCCACACACTGTAAGTTAACAGACACCTCCCTCTACACACTGTAAGCTAACAGACACCTCCCTCTACACACTGTAAGTTAACAGACACCTCCCTCTACACACTGTAAGTTAACAGACACCTCCCTCTACACACTTTAAGTTAACAGACACCTCCCTCTACACACTGTAAGCTAACAGACACCTCCCTCCACACACTGTAAGCTAACAGACACCTCCCTCTACACACTGTAAGTTAACAGACACCTCCCTCCACACACTGTAAGCTAACAGACACCTCCCTCCACACACTGTAAGCTAACAGACACCTCCCTCTACACACTGTAAGTTAACAGACACCTCCCTCCACACACTGTAAACTAACAGACACCTCCCTCTACACACTGTAAACTAACAGACACCTCCCTCCACACACTGTAAACTAACAGACACCTCCCTCTACACACTGTAAACTAACAGACACCTCCCTCCACACACTGTAAACTAACAGACACCTCCCTCCACACACTGTAAACTAACAGACACCTCCCTCTACACACTATAAACTAACAGACACCTCCCTCTACACACTGTAAACTAACAGACACCTCCCTCTACACACTGTAAACTAACAGACACCTCCCTCCACACACTGTAAACTAACAGACACCTCCCTCTACACACTGTAAACTAACAGACACCTCCCTCTACACACTGTAAGTTAACAGACATCTCCCTCCACACACTGTAAACTAACAGACACCTCCCTCCACACACTGTAAACTAACAGACACCTCCCTCTACACACTGTAAACTAACAGACATCTCCCTCCACACACTGTAAACTAACAGACACCTCCCTCCACACACTGTAAACTAACAGACACCTCCCTCCACACACTGTAAACTAACAGACACCTCCCTCTACACACTGTAAACTAACAGACACCTCCCTCCACACACTGTAAACTAACAGACACCTCCCTCTACACACTGTAAACTAACAGACACCTCCCTCTACACACTGTAAACTAACAGACACCTCCCTCCACACTCTGTAAGCTAACAGACACCTCCTCTACACACTGTAAACTAACAGACATCTCCCTCCACACACTGTAAACTAACAGACACCTCCCTCCACACACTGTAAACTAACAGACACCTCCCTCTACACACTGTAAACTAACAGACACCTCCCTCTACACACTGTAAACTAACAGACACCTCCCTCCACACACTGTAAACTAACAGACACCTCCCTCTACACACTGTAAACTAACAGACACCTCCCTCTACACACTGTAAACTAACAGACACCTCCCTCCACACACTGTAAACTATCAGACACCTCCCTCTACACACTGTAAACTAACAGACACCTCCCTCTACACACTGTAAACTAACAGACATCTCTCTACCACTAACAGACATCTCCCTCCACACTGTAAACTAACAGACATCTCCCTCCACACACTGTAAACTAACAGACACCTCCCTCCACACACTGTAAACTAACAGACACCTCCCTCTACACACTGTAAACTAACAGACACCTCCCTCCACACACTGTAAACTAACAGACACCTCCCTCTACACACTGTAAACTAACAGACACCTCCCTCTACACACTGTAAACTAACAGACACCTCCCTCTACACACTGTAAACTAACAGACACCTCCCTCCACACACTGTAAACTAACAGACACCTCCCTCTACACACTGTAAACTAACAGACACCTCCCTCTACACACTGTAAACTAACAGACACCTCCCTCTACACACTGTAAACTAACAGACACCTCCCTCTACACACTGTAAACTAACAGACACCTCCCTCCACACACTGTAAACTAACAGACACCTCCCTCTACACACTGTAAGCTAACAGACACCTCCCTCTACACACTGTAAACTAACAGACACCTCCCTCCACACACTGTAAACTAACAGACACCTCCTCTACACACTGTAAACTAACAGACACCTCCCTCTACACACTGTAAACTAACAGACACCTCCCTCTACACACTGTAAACTAACAGACACCTCCCTCTACACACTGTAAACTAACAGACACCTCCCTCCACACACTGTAAACTAACAGACACCTCCCTCTACACACTGTAAACTAACAGACACCTCCCTCTACACACTGTAAACTAACAGACACCTCCCTCCACACACTGTAAACTAACAGACACCTCCCTCCACACTCTGTAAGCTAACAGACACCTCCCTCTACACACTGTAAACTAACAGACATCTCCCTCCACACACTGTAAACTAACAGACACCTCCCTCCACACACTGTAAACTAACAGACACCTCCCTCTACACACTGTAAGTTAACAGACACCTCCCTCTGCCTCTCATATACTCTACTGTAGCGTGTTTATATCAGTGTGACCTCTGGGACCGTATCAAACTTTTTAGAGTAGGAGTGCTGATCTAGGATCAGGTATCCCGTGTCCATGGAATCTTATTGGTTGTCATCTGAGAACTCCTACTCTAAGTTGCTTCGTATATACAGCCCCTGATCTCTGATTCAAGCTAGTTTGTTTGGCTTTTCTTTCTTTTTTTAACAAATTCAAACAGATTTCAAACAGATTTGTGTTAACCTCGTCCCCAGGCCAATTGCGTATAAGAAGCGTTGGGAAGAAGTGTCTGGGGAACAACATTAGATTGGTGGTAACATATCTAAGAACCGACCTACTGTTCTTTCCTCTAGCACCCAGTGTACTGTGTGAACGTGGTGGGTACCCAGAACGCCAACAACCTGATAACAGTGTCTACTGATGGGAAGATGTGCTCCTGGAGTCTAGACATGCTCTCTCAGCCTCAGGTGAGCAGAGGGGCATAAGTCTGCTTCCTAAATGGCCCCCTATTCCCTTTATAGTGCACTTATTTTGACCAAGGTCCATTGGGTAATAGTGCACTATTTTTGACCAGGGTCCATTGGGTAGTAGTGCACTACTTTTGACCAGGGTCCATTGGGTAGTAGTGCACTATAAAGGGAATAGGGTGCCATTTGAGACGTATGTATCGCAATAAACTCCTATTAATTCTCCTCAGAGAATTTATCTAAACAAATGATTTCATTATATATATATTTTTTTTATCCATAAAGAAAATGACTAGTATTTGTCTTTGTTCCATGTTTATTGAGGTAAACTATATGAGCCTGCATTTAACAGGAGAGTATGGAGCTGGTCTACAATAAGTCCAAGCCCGTAGCAGTAACAGGAATGGCCTTCCCTGCCGGAGATGTTAACAACTACGTAGTGGGAAGCGAGGAAGGGATGGTGTACTCTGCGTCCCGCCACGGCAGGTTAGTGAGCTGAGGCTCAACAGGGACACTTATTTATAACATGAATGTGTCTTCACGTTTCCATAGAAACAGCACATGACACTGGGGGATGTGTGTAATGTCAGTCTCTCACATTATCTCTATTTTACAATGTTTCTTTATTGTTACAAATGAATGCAACCTCATGAAGTTGATGTTATTTATGTTTCCAATGAAAACAGCGCAAGATGTTTGCGATATGTGTGTGTCCTTCGACCAACCAACCTACGGTATCTGGAATGATAGCTTTATCTTAAGGCTCATTGAATGTACTTATGTGAATGCCTTGTTATGTTGTTGTGTGCAGTAAAGCAGGTATAGCTGAGATGTTTGAGGGGCACCAGGGCCCAGTGACTGGGATCAGCTGCCATAACGCTGTGGGCACTGTGGACTTCTCACACCTCTTCATCACGTCCTCCTTTGACTGGACTGTAAAACTGTGGTCCATCAAGGTAAGACAAGTCACATTACTCTACTCAGGGTGTTACCCCTGTTCCCTGATCTACATTTTAAACTAACAATTACAAGACAGTTATAACTGCCACCTAAGGCCCCAAACAACCCTCAGCGGTAGCAGCATTCTTGCGCTCTCTGTAGAATTAGAATGGAATAGAATTCTCGTAGAATAGAATTTGAATTGGTTGTTCTTTCTGTGTCTGTCTCTCTCTCCAGCACAACAAGCCACTGTACTCCTTTGAGGATAATGCAGACTATGTCTATGATGTCAGTTGGTCCCCTGTGCATCCGGCTCTCTTTGCCTCCGTGGATGGGATGGGTCGTTTGGACCTGTGGAACCTCAACAATGACACTGAGGTGAGTCACACAATCTCATTGGTTACTTTACTTACATATGGCCCATCGTTCCTTTGGGAGCATAAGTCATCGACAACTCTTGTCCATCACACTCTGTTCTGGGCAGTCTCCTCCAGCTGGTTCCTCTCCATCACACTCTGTTCTGGGCAGTCTCCTCCAGCTGGTTCCTCTCCATCACACTCTGTTCTGGGCGGTCTCCTCCAGCTGGTTCCTCTCCATCACACTCTGTTCTGGGCAGTCTCCTCCAGCTCGTTCTTCTCCATGACGGTTTTTATTAGTTAATTGTTTACCACTGTACAGCTTTCTTTTATCCTGGACTGGATGTGTATGATGCAGAATAGGATTTGATCATATTTCTACATAGCTATCTGTTGTTGGTATGTGGTTGTAAGATAATATGACGCTTTTCTTTTTAAAGGTGCCCACAGCGAGTGTGACGATCGAGGGGGCGTGTGCTCTAAACCGTGTGAGATGGGCGTCGGGAGGCAGAGAGGTTGCCGTGGGTGACTCGGAGGGCCGTGTCTGGATCTACGATGTGGGAGAGGTGAAATAATTAAGTCCATCATTTAAAGGGTTAGAACGATGAGAGAATGGGTGCTGTAGCTGAAACAAGATGGAACTCGTGGCCTTGTTGTTGTGCCTTGGATTCTTATTCACTTCTTTGCTGAAATGTGATACATCAGTTAGCCTACTGTTGTTTCTATCCAATTGTTTTTCAGGTTTTTTTCTTCATATTTATGCTCATCCATATATTTTATACTTCTATATTCTTGTCCCATTCCTTTACTAGATTGTGTGTATTAGGTTTCGTTGTGGAATCTGTTAGATATTACCTGTTAGATATTGCTGCACTGCCGGATCTAGAAGCATAAGCATTTCGCTACGCTCGCAATAACATCTGCTAACCATGTGTATGTGACCAATAATATTGGATTTGATTTGATATGTGACTGACCGTGTTTGTCTCCTGTAGCTGGCAGTGCCACACCCTGAGGACTGGAGCCACTTCGCTCGTACCCTAGTTGAGATCCGTGCCAACCGCGGGGATGGAGAGGAGGAGGGGGCCGTGGAGCTGCCAGCCTGAAACCTTCTCACCCTCTCATCAATGGATGCAACGTTTCAGGACTGACAGCCTGATAACAGACATTTACAGACAACAAACCATCATTTACTGACGTAACAACAGCAGTATGCTTCAGTGAGATTCAAGTCATTGGGATTAGACTGACTCCAAGCTTATGCTCCATAGATCAAAGTATGAAATGCCGATTTGCCCGGGGCAACAACTATACTTACCAGGGTTATTTATTTGTTATTGGTTAATTAAACAGTTGATATGTATATACTTGATATCAGAATCATATGGCTTGCAATGATAATGTGCTTATGGGTCTAACGTGGGTCTAAATGTTGGAGTGAGCTAGATATGATCCGTATATTCTACTCATGAGGTTTGATTATCATATTCCTGTGATCTGTTCCTGTTCTTCTTTCTTCAAGGTTATAAAAGCTGCATTAATAACAAGGTGGATCATTGTTTTCTCAAGATATCCAAGTTAACCTTTAATAATGTTTTTAAGTAGCTTTTGGGCTTTTCAGTGCATTAGCATGATCATTATTACATTTTGTTTGCTGTTAAACCATTTTGTTTTGTTCTAAGAAATAAGTCTAAAAATGTATGGCTTTTTGCTGTAAGGACAACAATTGACAATAAAATATGGATAAATACTGAGGGGGATGTATGCCACAAATCTCACAGGCCAGGCTATATGGGCTACTGTAGTACTGTCGTAGAAGTTTTAGGGTTATGGTTGAAGATAATACATTTACAGTGTGTATTGCATTTAACATTTTATTTCTATGTTTGATATTGAATCTAAACATTTGTACAGTAATTTGATATAAACCATCCTCAGTCAGCTACTGTAAAATATTGATTGAGGTCCGTTGTAGTATCATCGTGTGAATGTACTGTGCGTCCTTACTTTGAGAATTTACCTATTGCGATGTTATTTATGAAAGGGGTAATCTTGGTAAAGAGGTGGCTTTATTCTTTCTTTGTCCACTGTCGTTGACTTCTTATTATAGCTCAGTGGTCATTTTCGAACGTACGCGAATCCACGTAGCAGGCGGAGTTCTGTTTCCATGACAATTACGTCAATATTAGTGTCGGGTAACTAAAGGTCATGCTAAAGACAAGCGCCACACAGAAGGAAACAGAATGGCGGAGGTAAACTTAACTGTTGTGCTTTAAAACGACGAGATATTCTCGTATGGTGCGGCTTCAGTGTCGTTTCGTTTTCGTGGTACTTGGTTTATTCTATGCGTGGTCACGGGGAGGACAGTCTGAGCGGAGCATAGCCTCGCTAGTAAGCCTGAAGGAGTTTGACTTTACTCGGAAGGATAGCTCAGCTGGCTAGCATGTTTGACTTTACTCGAAAGGATAGCACAACTGGCTAGTTGGATATGCTAATCTGCTAGATTACTTTTTGACTGATTTGTTTTTGCTTGCAAGTCAGTTAGCTAAATGACGGGCGACTAAAAGCCAAATAGAGAACCGTAGTTCGCTACCTAGTAATCCATGTTTACGTTTAATATTGTGAAGCTACTTGTCGGCCTTTCTCCAGTTTACTTCTGCCCGTGTTAGCTTGCTAGCTTTGTGCTTGATTGCACTCTGCAGAGGTTAGCAGCACTAGCGGTAGCAAGCAGTACAAGTTCGTTTCGTTCTTTTAAAAACCACATATATTAAAGTCAAGCAAGCTAGCTTCTCTATTTTCTCGGAAGCTTATTCTAATGCCGATAGAATTTATCAAATGCTATAACTATCTTTTTTGTTACCAAATGTTCCTACCTAGCTTGTTTTTAGACTTATGATGTAAGCAGGGCTTTGAAAAAAATGTAATAATGCAGATAAAGATTTGAAATGGAATGTTTTTCACACAACCCAGGTTCTGAGTTAGTTGCACCATTATTCTGGCAGATCGTTGAAATCCAACGTCAATCCAACGCCATCTCTGCTGTTTCTAAAATGACACCGTATGAGGGAGACATGGTCAATGGAATAACAACAACACTGAATGTTGTAATATATGGATAGATAAACTTGTCAGTATTGTCTTATTTGACTTGTTCATGTTTTCTCACAGCCCTGTAGGGGGCGACCAAGGTCAAAGTTCAATTTCCTTAGCTGCTATTGTCAGTGACAGACTGCATACAGTAGTATCATCTTTACAGATATGTTCAGTGTGTTGTCAAGATTGGTTGCCTGGTACTGTAAACATCCCCGACTGGAAGCTGTGATGTACATGTTCTAGCTTTCAGTAGGGTGTTTGCTGCTCCATTCTTCCGCAGACTCCTAGACCAGTGTTGTTTGTAGATCTAGGGCTGCATTCCAGTCAAAATTAGGACCTTCTCTTCCTCCCATCACTTGGAGTAAACCCTCCAGTGATGTATGTATGGCGAAGTGGATGAGGGAAGCGGTTACAAGTAAAAGTGGATCGGGACCACGGGAGGCCGCTGAGGGGAGGATGGCTCATAATAATGGCCAGAACTGCATGAATGGAATGGCATACGTTTGATGTATTTGATACCATTCTGCTCCAGCCATTACCACAAGCCTGTCTTACCCTATTAAGATGCCACCAACCTCAGGTTTGCATCTGCATTTAAATAACATTGTTATTGTTTGTACATCTGGTGTTTCCCAGACACAAGTGAGTGCGCTTTACTTCCAGTTCTACTGCTGTGGAAATGGATGTATCCTAGCTTCTCCATTCTGAGTGTAGTTACTGTAAACATCCTACACTCAGCTATAGCCTGTATGGAAGGCTGGGGAGAGGGTGTTTACTTTGGCTGGCTTGGACAGCTTCGATCTGCATGGATGGGATTTAATGGATCACTCATGACGAGATGGAAAGATTTATTTTTGTACGAACAGAGAAGGCTGCAATTAATCCCCATTGGTAGTTTTTTTTAATGAGAAACCTAACATGTAGAAAATGCAATCAATGGATGATATTTGGATGCATTGTCACCGATCAATAATGACAATACTGTTTGTTATTGCAAAAATTAAACTTTGCAAATGTGTATTGATTGATTGACTTGACTGATTATTTTATTCATTGGCATGTTCAAATGTATATCACAGTTTATAGCATACTATTAGCAAAACATTTTTATGGACCTGGTTAAAAATGGTAGGGATTGCTGAAGAAAATGCACATTCATTCACAAATTCAAATGTTTTGCCAGTTCACACACCTGTATTCAAAATCCATGTAGGCTACATTAATTTAAAGCTTAATCATTTCATCACATTATTTATATAAATTACAGTTTTCTACTGTTATGGGAACATATTTAATAACCATTGAGCATATATATCTTGGCGTGAGTAACCAATCATGATATGTCAGAGGATTTTGTAATAAGGAGAGTACTGTCCTATTCAAAAGAATGGAGTGGAAACCTTTTTACAAATGTATCAAGGGTAGAGTATGCCTTCTGGTCATCCCAGCCACTGGGGGAGAACATCCCAAACCAGCCTGCTTTTCTCTCCACAGGAAGACTTTATCCGCCATATTTGTTGTCGCAGATTCGCCAGAAACCTTCCTCAAAACAAATAAAAATACGATTTTCAATTACTTATTCAATAAGTAATGTAGATATAAATAAATGTACATGTAACTCTTGGGGTATTACGTTTTATTTTACAAACATGGCGACGTCAACTGCAGGTAAGTACTCGATTCGATTGTTTACCTTTTCGTACAGTACTATCTCGAGAAATAACATTTCTTAGCTAGGTAAAAGTAGCAAGCTAGCCAACAGATGTAGTCAAATTACTCATGTGAAGTTTATTCTATGCTAAAAGTGAGGCACATAATTACCGTGACCAGCCACAACATTGACAGCACATTTATTGCAGCTAAATGTTCGGCCTAAAGTTATTGGATTTAGTTTGTAAAGAAAGTATTTATCACGAAACTGTTCCTGTTTCTCCCAGGGTTTAGCTAGCTTTATTCATACTGCTGAGGAGTCAGGAGTTCAACCATCTTTGCTGTTGCAGTGGTAACTAAACCTGTCTGGAGAGCTACAGAGCAAACCAATAAACTATACTTCACTGACCTCATTCCATTTCTGTATTCCCAGCTTGTAGTTGCTAGGCTGGCTTGATCATGTAGGCCCTAGCTAGGGTTGAAATCAGTATTTTAACTGAAAGAAAGGTAGGTAGCTAGAGGAACAATATACAGTCCCTGACCAAAGAATGAGCCATGCAGAACGAACACTAAACACACGAGGAGACACACAAGCACAATGTAAAGGCCAATCCACTGCCAGCCTATTGAAAATATCTCATTTCCATTGAAGTAATTTAGCAGACACTCTTCTCCAGAGCGACTTACGTTTTCATTCTCTTCTTTTTCTTGCGTACTGGTCCCCCGTGGAAATCGAACCCACAATTCTGGCGTTGCAAGCACCATGCTCTACCAACTGTCAATTAAACTGTCAATGTGTAATGATCTTATTATTGGGCCGTCAACCTTTTCCACAGTCAAATTTGTACATAAACACACATTAATCTTGGCCTGCCTGGCTGTTAATTCACAGGTGGGACTTCCTCCATCTTCATGTGTAAACTGTGCAACCTGTTCTCTCCACACCGAGCACAGCTCCTCTCCCATGTGTCTGAGAAGCACCACACAGAGGGGCTCAACCCTGATGACATCATTGTGGCCCTCATGCCATTGACAGCTCCACTGGAGAATGGTGGAGGTGAGCACCTCCTCAAAGCAACCAGAGATACTAATGGTGGAGGTGAGCACCTCTTCAAAGCAGACAGGGATACTAATAGTTGAGGTGAGCACCTCTTCAAAGCAACCAGGGATACTAAGGGTGGAGGTGGAGGTGAGCACCTCTTCAAAGCAGAAAGGGATACAAATGGTGGAGGTGAGCACCTCTTCAAAGCAACCAGGGATACAAATGGTGGAAGTGAGCACCTCTTCAAAGCAACCAGGGATACAAATGGTGGAAGTGAGAGACCTCTTCAAAGCAGCCAGGGATAATAGGGCATTGCAACAACCGACCGTATTATGGTGTTTCTTTGTTTTTCAACAATCTGAATAATTGGCTACTCAGTGCCTCGGTAGTCCTTCAAACATTTGTAGCAGATTGTAATCTGATTTTGACAGCTCTTTTTAATCCAGGACTAGGCTTAATTTGTGTCTGGGAAACCCGGCCCTATAGGTCTGTCTGTGTGTAATAGAGTGATTGATGGCAGTGATCATATTTCCCCCACAGATAGCCCTGTTAAGAGAAAACGAGGACGTCCTAAGGGCTCAACCAAGAAGATTGTAGCTGATGGGCCCATGACAGAGACTACTAGCCCCAACCAGAAAAAGCAGAAACAACAGACAGTAGAGGCCCAATCAGAAGCTGGGCCAGTGGACGAGGAAGAACCAGAGGACAACAATGCCCTGGACTGCAAGAAGTGCAACCGTGTGTTCGGCAACAGACGACAGATCATGAAACACATCTGCTTGATGGACCTCAGAGAGGATGAGGATCAGGAGGAGGACAACGGTATGTGTGAAGTCAACTGTTTTATGTCTGTTTAGAATAGATCGGAATAGAATAGTGCTTTATGGTCCATCTAGGGATACGTCCCAAATGGCATCCTATTTCCTATATAGTTCACTACTTTTTACCAGGGCCCATACACGACATGGCCAAAGGTATGTGGATACCTGCTCATCAGACATCTCATTCCAAAATCATGGGCATTAATATGGAGTTGGTCCCCCCTTTTGCTGGTGTAATAGCCTCCACTCTTCTGGGAAGGCTTTCTACTAGATGTTGCTGGAACATTGCTGTGGGGACTTGCTTCCATTCAGCCACAAGAGTGAGGTTGGGCGATTAGGCCTGGCTCGCAGTCTGCGTTCCAATTCATCCCAAAGGTGTTCGATGGGGTTGAGGTCAGGGCTTTTTGCAGACCAGTCAAGTTCTTCCACAACGATCTCAACAAACCATTTCTGTATGAACCTCTCTCTGTGTATGGGGGTATTGTCATGCTGAAACAGGAAAGAGTCTTCACCAAACTGTTGCCACAAAGTTGGAAGCACAGAATCATCTAGAATGTCATTGTATGCTGTAGCGTTAAGCTTTCCCTTCTCTGGAACTAAGGGGCCTAGCCCGAACCATGAAAAATAGCCCCGGACCATTATTCCTCCTCCACCAAACTTTACAGTTGGCACTATGCATTGGGGCAGGTAGTGTTCTCCTGGCATCCACCAAACCCAGATTTGTCCATCAGACTGCCAGATGGTGAAGCGTGATTCCACTGCTCCAGAGTCCAATGGTGGCGAGCTTTACACCACTCCAGCCGAGGCTTGGCATTGTGCATGGGGATCTTAGGCTTATGTGCGGCTGCTCGGCCATGGAAACCCATTTCATGAAGCTCCCGACGAACAGTTCTTGTGCTGACGTTGCTTCCAGAGGCAGTTTGGAACTCTGTAGTGAGTGTTGCAACAGAGGACAGGCAATTGTTTTACGTGCCACGCGCTTCAGCACTTGGCGGTCCCGTTCTGTGAGCTTGTGTGGCCTACCACTTTGCGTCTGAGTCGTTGTTGCTCCTAGACATTTCCACTACCCATTAAAAGCACTTACATTTGACAGGGGCAGCTCTAAGCAGGGCAGAAATTATACAAACTGACTTGTTGGAAAGGTGGCATCCTATGACGGTGCCACGTTGAAAGTCACGGAGTTCATCAGTAAGGCTGCCAATGTCCAGCTATGGAGATTGCATGGATTGCATACACGCCCTTCCCGTCAAGCGTTCCACAGGGATGCTACCCCATGTTGACTCCAATGCTTCCCATAGTTGTGTCAAGTTGGCTGGATGTCCTTTGAGTGGTGGACCATTCTTGATACACACAGGAAACTGTTGAGCATGAAAAACCCAGCAGCATGCAGTTCTTGACACAATCTGGTGCTTCTGGCACCTACTACCATACCCCATTCAAAGGCACTTAAATCTTTTGTCTTGCCTATTCACCCTCTGAATGGCACACATACAAAATCCATGTCTCTGATTTAAGTGGATTTAGCAAGTGACATCAATAAGGGATCATAGCTTTCACCTGGATTCACCTGGTCAATCAATGTCATGGAA